>NW_027141470.1:1515000-1815000 GCF_036365525.1 Heterodontus francisci
GGCCTGGACTGTGTGTGTGTGTGTCTGTGTGTGTATATATATAAGTCTCAGGGTCTGGACTGCGGTGTGTGTGTGTGTGTATATATATATATATTTAAGTCTCATGGCCTGGACTGTGGTGTGTGTGCATATATATATATATATGTCTCAGGGCCTGGACTGTGGTGTGTGTGTGTATATATATGTCTCAGGGCCTGGACTGTTGCGTGTGTATATATATATATATATATGTCTCAGGGCCTGGACTGTGGCGTGTGTGTATATATATATATGTCTCAGGGCCTGGACTGTGGCGTGTGTGTGTGTGTGTGTGTGTGTATATATATAAGTCTCAGGGTCTGGACTGCGGTGTGTGTGTGTGTATATATATAAGTATCAGGGCCTGGACTGTGGTGTGTGTGTGTGTGTATATATATATTTATATATATATAATTCTCAAGGTCTGGACTGTGGTGTCTCTGTGAATATAAATATAGAAGTCTCAGGGCCTGGACAGTGGTGTGTGTGTGTGTATATATGTAAGTTTCAGGGCCTGGACTGTGGTGTGTGTGTGTGTATATATATATAGGTCTCAGGGCCTGGACTGTGGTGTGTGTGTGTAGAAATATATATAAGTCTCAGGGCCTGGACTGTGGTGTGTGTGTGTGTATATATGTAAGTTTCAGGGCCTGGACTGCGGTGTATGTGTGTATATATATAGGTCTCAGTACCTGGACTGCGGTGTGTGTGTGTATATAAATATAGAAGTCTCAGGGCCTGGACAGTGGTGTGTGTGTGTGTATATATATAAGTCTCAGGGCCTGGACTGTGGTGTGTGTATGTGTATATATATAAGTATCAGGGCCTGGACTGTGGTGAGTGTGTGTGTATATATATAAGTATCAGGGCTTGGACAGTGGTGTGTGTGTGTGTATATATATAAGTCTCAGGGCCTGGACTGTGGTGAGTGTGTGTGTATATATATAAGTCTCAGGGCCTGGACTGTGGTGTGTGTATGTGTATATATATAAGTATCAGGGCCTGGACTGTGGTGAGTGTGTGTGTATATATATAAGTATCAGGGCCTGGACTGTGGTGTGTGTGTGTGTATATATATAAGTCTCAGGGCCTGGACTGTGGTGAGTGTGTGTGTATATATATAAGTCTCAGGGCCTGGACTGTGGTGTGTGTATGTGTATATATATAAGTATCAGGGCCTGGACTGTGGTGAGCGTGTGTGTATATATATAAGTCTCAGGGCATGGACTGTGGTGTGTGTGTGTGTATATATATAAGTCTCAGGGCCTGGACTGTGGTGAGCGTGTGTGTATATATATAAGTCTCAGGGCCTGGACTGTGGTGAGCGTGTGTGTATATATATAAGTCTCAGGGCCTGGACTGTGGTGAGTGTGTGTGTATGTATATAAGTCTCAGGGCCTGGACTGTGGTGTGTGTGTGTGTGTGTGTGTGTATATATATAAGTCTCAGGGCATGGACTGTGGTGTGTGTGTGTATATATGTAAGTCTCAGGGCATGGACTGTGGTGTGTGTGTATATATATATAAGTCTCAGGGCCTGGACTGTGGTGAGTGTGTGTATATATATAAGTCTCAGGGCATGGACTGTGGTGTGTGTGTATATATATATAAGTCTCAGGGCATGGACTGTGGTGTGTGTGTGTATATATATAAGTCTCTGGGCCTGGACTGTGGTGTGTGTGTGTATATATATAAGTCTCAGGCCATGGACTGTGGTGTGTGTGTGTGTGTATATATATAAGTCTCAGGGCATGGACTGTGGTGTGTGTGTGTATATATATAAGTCTCTGGGCCTGGACTGTGGTGTGTGTGTGTATATATATAAGTCTCAGGGCATGGACTGTGGTGTGTGTGTATATATATAAGTCTCAGGGCTTGGACTGTGGTGTGTGTGTGTGTGTATATATAAGTCTCAGGTCCTGGACTGTGGTGTTTGTGTATATATATATAAGTCTCAGGGCCTGGACTGTGGTGTGTGTGTGTGTGTGTATATATATAAGTCTCAGGGCCTGGACTGTGGTGTGTGTGTGTATATATATAAGTCTCAGGGCCTGGACTGTGGAGTGTGTGTGTGTGTATATATATAAGTCTCAGGGCATGGACTGTGGTGTGTGTGTGTATATATATAAGTCTCAGGGCCTGGACTGTGGTGTGTGTGTGTATATATATAAGTCTCAGGGCCTGGACTGTGGTGTGTGTGTGTGTGTATATATATAAGTCTCAGGGCCTGGACTGTGGTGTGTGTGTGTGTGTGTATATATATAAGTCTCAGGGCCTGGACTGTGGTGTGTGTGTGTGTGTATATATATAAGTCTCAGGGCATGGACTGTGGTGTGTGTGTGTATATATATAAGTCTCAGGGCCTGGACTGTGGTGTGTGTGTGTATATATATAAGTCTCAGGGCCTGGACTGTGGTGTGTGTGTGTATATATATAAGTCTCAGGGCATGGACTGTGGTGTGTGTGTGTATATATATAAGTCTCAGGGCCTGGACAGTGGTGTGTGTGTGTGTGTATATATATAAGTCTCAGGGCCTGGACTGTGGTGTGTGTGTGTATATATATAAGTCTCAGGGCCTGGACTGTGGTGTGTGTGTGTATATATATAAGTCTCAGGGCATGGACTGTGGTGTGTGTGTGTATATATATAAGTCTCAGGGCCTGGACTGTGGTGTGTGTGTGTGTGTATATATATAAGTCTCAGGGCATGGACTGTGGTGTGTGTGTGTGTATATATATAAGTCTCAGGGCCTGGACTGTGGTGTGTGTGTGTATATATATATATAAGTCTCAGGGCCTGGACTGTGGTGTGTGTGTGTATATATATAAGTCTCAGGGCCTGGACTGTGGAGAGTGTGTGTATATATAAGTCTCAGGGCCTGGACTGTGGTGTGTGTGTATATATATATATATAAGTCTCAGGGCCTGGACTGTGGTGTGTGTGTATATATATATATAAGTCTCAGGGCCTGGACTGTGGTGTGTGTGTATATATATATAAGTCTCAGGGCCTGGACTGTGGTGTGTGTGTGTGTATATATATAAGTCTCAGGGCCTGGACTGTGGTGTGTGTGTGTGTATATATATAAGTCTCAGGGCCTGGACTGTGGTGTGTGTGTGTGTATATATATAAGTCTCAGGGCCTGGACTGTGGTGTGTGTGTATATATATATAAGTCTCAGGGCCTGGACTGTGGTGTGTGTGTGTATATATATAAGTCTCAGGGCCTGGACTGTGGTGTGTGTGTGTATATATATAAGTCTCAGGGCATGGACTGTGGTGTGTGTGTGTATATATATAAGTCTCAGGGCCTGGACAGTGGTGTGTGTGTGTGTGTATATATATAAGTCTCAGGGCCTGGACTGTGGTGTGTGTGTGTATATATATAAGTCTCAGGGCCTGGACTGTGGTGTGTGTGTGTATATATATAAGTCTCAGGGCATGGACTGTGGTGTGTGTGTGTATATATATAAGTCTCAGGGCCTGGACTGTGGTGTGTGTGTGTGTGTATATATATAAGTCTCAGGGCATGGACTGTGGTGTGTGTGTGTGTATATATATAAGTCTCAGGGCCTGGACTGTGGTGTGTGTGTGTATATATATATATAAGTCTCAGGGCCTGGACTGTGGTGTGTGTGTGTATATATATAAGTCTCAGGGCCTGGACTGTGGAGAGTGTGTGTATATATAAGTCTCAGGGCCTGGACTGTGGTGTGTGTGTATATATATATATATAAGTCTCAGGGCCTGGACGGTGGTGTGTGTGTATATATATATATAAGTCTCAGGGCCTGGACTGTGGTGTGTGTGTATATATATATAAGTCTCAGGGCCTGGACTGTGGTGTGTGTGTGTGTATATATATAAGTCTCAGGGCCTGGACTGTGGTGTGTGTGTGTGTATATATATAAGTCTCAGGGCCTGGACTGTGGTGTGTGTGTGTATATATATATAAGTCTCAGGGCCTGGACTGTGGTGTGTGTGTGTATATATATAAGTATCAGGGCCTGGACTGTGGTGTGTGTGTGTATATATAAGTCTCAGGGCCTGGACTGTGGTGTCTGTGTATATATATATATATAAGTCTCAGGGCCTGGACTGTGGTGTGTGTGTATATATATATATAAGTCTCAGGGCCTGGACTGTGGTGTGTGTGTATATATATAAGTCTCAGGGCCTGGACTGTGGTGTGTGTGTATATATATATATATAAGTCTCAGGGCCTGGACTGTGGTGTGTGTGTGTATATATATAAGTCTCAGGGCCTGGACTGTGGTGTGTGTGTGTGTATATATATAAGTCTCAGGGCCTGGACTGTGGTGTGTGTGTGTGTGTATATATATAAGTCTCAGGGCATGGACTGTGGTGTGTGTGTGTATATATATAAGTCTCAGGGCATGGACTGTGGTGTGTGTGTGTATATATATAAGTCTCAGGGCCTGGACTGTGGTGTGTGTGTGTGTGTATATATATAAGTCTCAGGGCATGGACTGTGGTGTGTGTGTATATATATAAGTCTCAGGGCATGGACTGTGGTGTGTGTGTGTGTATATATGTAAGTCTCAGGGCCTGGACTATGGTGTGTGTGTATGTATATATAAGTCTCAGGGCATGGACTGTGGTGTGTGTGTGTGTATATATATAAGTCTCAGGGCCTGGACTGTGGTGTGTGTGTGTATATATATAAGTCTCAGGGCATGGACTGTGGTGAGTGTGTGTGTATATATATAAGTCTCAGGGCATGGACTGTGGTGTGTGTGTGTATATATATAAGTCTCAGGGCATGGACTGTGGTGTGTGTGTGTGTATATATATAAGTCTCAGGGCCTGGACTGTGGTGTGTGTGTGTATATATATAAGTCTCAGGGCATGGACTGTGGTGAGTGTGTGTGTATATATATAACTCTCAGGGCCTGGACTGTGGTGTGTGTGTGTATATATATAAGTCTCAGGGCATGGACTGTGGTGTGTGTGTGTGTGTATATATATAAGTCTCAGGGCATGGACTGTGGTGTGTGTGTGTATATATATATAAGTATCAGGGCCTGGACTGTGGTGTGTGTGTGTATATATATAAGTCTCAGGGCATGGACTGTGGTGTGTGTGTGTATATATATAAGTCTCAGGGCATGGACTGTGGTGTGTGTGTATATATATATAAGTCACAGGGCCTGGACTGTGGTGAGTGTGTGTATATATATAAGTCTCAGGGCATGGACTGTGGTGTGTGTGTATATATATATATAAGTCTCAGGGCATGGACTGTGGTGTGTGTGTGTGTGTATATATATAAGTCTCTGGGCCTGGACTGTGGTGTGTGTGTGTATATATATAAGTCTCAGGGCATGGACTGTGGTGAGTGTGTGTGTATATATATAAGTCTCAGGGCATGGACTGTGGTGTGTGTGTGTATATATATAAGTCTCAGGGCATGGACTGTGGTGTGTGTGTGTGTATATATATAAGTCTCAGGGCCTGGACTGTGGTGTGTGTGTGTATATATATAAGTCTCAGGGCATGGACTGTGGTGAGTGTGTGTGTATATATATAACTCTCAGGGCCTGGACTGTGGTGTGTGTGTGTATATATATAAGTCTCAGGGCATGGACTGTGGTGTGTGTGTGTGTGTATATATATAAGTCTCAGGGCATGGACTGTGGTGTGTGTGTGTATATATATATAAGTATCAGGGCCTGGACTGTGGTGTGTGTGTGTATATATATAAGTCTCAGGGCATGGACTGTGGTGTGTGTGTGTATATATATAAGTCTCAGGGCATGGACTGTGGTGTGTGTGTATATATATATAAGTCACAGGGCCTGGACTGTGGTGAGTGTGTGTATATATATAAGTCTCAGGGCATGGACTGTGGTGTGTGTGTATATATATATATAAGTCTCAGGGCATGGACTGTGGTGTGTGTGTGTGTGTATATATATAAGTCTCTGGGCCTGGACTGTGGTGTGTGTGTGTATATATATAAGTCTCAGGGCATGGACTGTGGTGTGTGTGTGTATATATATAAGTCTCTGGGCCTGGACTGTGGTGTGTGTGTGTATATATATAAGTCTCAGGGCATGGACTGTGGTGTGTGTGTAGATATATATAAGTCTCAGGGCCTGGACTGTGGTGTGTGTGTGTATATATAAGTCTCAGGGCCTGGACTGTGGTGTCTGTGTATATATATAAGTCTCAGGGCCTGGACTGTGGTGTGTGTGTATATATATATATATAAGTCTCAGGGCCTGGACTGTGGTGTGTGTGTGTATATATATAAGTCTCAGGGCCTGGACTGTGGTGTGTGTGTGTGTATATATATAAGTCTCAGGGCCTGGACTGTGGTGTGTGTGTGTGTGTATATATATAAGTCTCAGGGCATGGACTGTGGTGTGTGTGTGTATATATATAAGTCTCAGGGCATGGACTGTGGTGTGTGTGTGTATATATATAAGTCTCAGGGCCTGGACTGTGGTGTGTGTGTGTGTGTATATATATAAGTCTCAGGGCATGGACTGTGGTGTGTGTGTATATATATAAGTCTCAGGGCATGGACTGTGGTGTGTGTGTGTGTATATATATAAGTCTCAGGGCCTGGACTATGGTGTGTGTGTATGTATATATAAGTCTCAGGGCATGGACTGTGGTGTGTGTGTGTGTATATATATAAGTCTCAGGGCCTGGACTGTGGTGTGTGTGTGTATATATATAAGTCTCAGGGCATGGACTGTGGTGAGTGTGTGTGTATATATATAAGTCTCAGGGCATGGACTGTGGTGTGTGTGTGTATATATATAAGTCTCAGGGCATGGACTGTGGTGTGTGTGTGTGTATATATATAAGTCTCAGGGCCTGGACTGTGGTGTGTGTGTGTATATATATAAGTCTCAGGGCATGGACTGTGGTGAGTGTGTGTGTATATATATAACTCTCAGGGCCTGGACTGTGGTGTGTGTGTGTATATATATAAGTCTCAGGGCATGGACTGTGGTGTGTGTGTGTGTGTATATATATAAGTCTCAGGGCATGGACTGTGGTGTGTGTGTGTATATATATATAAGTATCAGGGCCTGGACTGTGGTGTGTGTGTGTATATATATAAGTCTCAGGGCATGGACTGTGGTGTGTGTGTGTATATATATAAGTCTCAGGGCATGGACTGTGGTGTGTGTGTATATATATATAAGTCACAGGGCCTGGACTGTGGTGAGTGTGTGTATATATATAAGTCTCAGGGCATGGACTGTGGTGTGTGTGTATATATATATATAAGTCTCAGGGCATGGACTGTGGTGTGTGTGTGTGTGTATATATATAAGTCTCTGGGCCTGGACTGTGGTGTGTGTGTGTATATATATAAGTCTCAGGGCATGGACTGTGGTGTGTGTGTGTATATATATAAGTCTCTGGGCCTGGACTGTGGTGTGTGTGTGTATATATATAAGTCTCAGGGCATGGACTGTGGTGTGTGTGTAGATATATATAAGTCTCAGGGCATGGACTGTGGTGTGTGTGTATATATATAAGTCTCAGGGCTTGGACTGTGGTGTGTGTGTGTGTGTATATATAAGTCTCAGGGCCTGGACTGTGGTGTTTGTGTATATATATATAAGTCTCAGGGCCTGAACTGTGGTGTGTGTGTGTGTGTATATATATAAGTCTCAGGGCCTGGACTGTGGTGTGTGTGTGTATATATATAAGTCTCAGGGCCTGGACTGTGGTGTGTGTGTGTATATATATAAGTCTCAGTGCCTGGACTGTGGTGTGTGTGCATATATGTATATATATACATATATATGTCTCAGGGCCTGGACTGTGGTGTGTGTGTGTGTATATATATATAAGTATCAGGGTCTGGACTGTGGTGTGTGTGTGTATATATATGTCTCAGGGCCTGGACTGTGGTGTGTGTGTGTGTATTTATATACGTCTCAGTGCCTGGACTGTGTGTGTGTGTGTCTGTGTGTATATACATAATTCTCAAGGTCTGGACTGTGCTGTCTGTGTGTGTATATATATATATATATATATATTTAAGTCTCAGGGCCTGGACTGTGGTGTGTGTGCATATATGTAAATATATATATATATGTCTCAGGGCCTGGACCGTGGTGTGTGTGTGTATATATATATATAAGTCTCAGGGCATGGACTGTGGCGTGTGTGTATATATATATCAGTCTCTGGGCCTGGACTGTGGTGTGTGTGTGTGTATATATATAAGTCTCAGGGCCTGGACTGTGTGTGTGTGTGTCTGTGTGTGTATATATATAAGTCTCAGGGTCTGGACTGCGGTGTGTGTGTGTGTATATATATATATATATATTTAAGTCTCATGGCCTGGACTGTGGTGTGTGTGTATATATATATATATATGTCTCAGGGCCTGGACTGTGGTGTGTGTGTGTATATATATGTCTCAGGGCCTGGACTGTGGCGTGTGTGTATATATATATATATATATGTCTCAGGGCCTGGACTGTGGCGTGTGTGTGTATATATATATGTCTCAGGGCCTGGACTGTGGCGTGTGTGTGTGTGTGTGTGTATATATATAAGTCTCAGGGTCTGGACTGCGGTGTGTGTATGTATATATATAAGTATCAGGGCCTGGACTGTGGTGTGTGTGTGTGTGTATATATATAAGTCTCAGGGTCTGGACTGCAGTGTGTGTGTGTGTATATATATAAGTCTCAGGGTCTGGACTGCGGTGTGTGTGTGTGTGTATATATATATTTATATATATATAATTCTCAAGGTCTGGACTGTGGTGTCTCTGTGTATATAAATATAGAAGTCTCAGGGCCTGGACAGTGGTGTGTGTGTGTGTATATATGTAAGTTTCAGGGCCTGGACTGTGGTGTGTGTGTGTGTATATATATATAGGTCTCAGGGCCTGGACTGTGGTGTGTGTGTGTAGAAATATATATAAGTCTCAGGGCCTGGACTGTGGTGTGTGTGTGTGTATATATGTAAGTTTCAGGGCCTGGACTGCGGTGTGTGTGTGTATATATATAGGTCTCAGTACCTGGACTGCGGTGTGTGTGTGTATATAAATATAGAAGTCTCAGGGCCTGGACAGTTTTGTGTGTGTGTGTGTATATATATAAGTCTCAGGGCCTGGACTGTGGTGTGTGTATGTGTATATATATATAAGTATCAGGGCCTGGACTGTGGTGAGTGTGTGTGTATATATATAAGTATCAGGGCCTGGACAGTGGTGTGTGTGTGTGTATATATATAAGTCTCAGGGCCTGGACTGTGGTGAGTGTGTGTGTATATATATAAGTCTCAGGGCCTGGACTGTGGTGTGTGTATGTGTATATATATAAGTATCAGGGCCTGGACTGTGGTGAGTGTGTGTGTGTATATATATAAGTATCAGGGCCTGGACTGTGGTGTGTGTGTGCGTATATATATAAGTCTCAGGGCCTGGACTGTGGTGAGTGTGTGTGTATATATATAAGTCTCAGGGCCTGGACTGTGGTGTGTGTATGTGTATATATATAAGTATCAGGGCCTGGACTGTGGTGAGCGTGTGTGTATATATATAAGTCTCAGGGCATGGACTGTGGTGTGTGTGTGTGTATATATATAAGTCTCAGGGCCTGGACTGTGGTGAGCGTGTGTGTATATATATAAGTCTCAGGGCCTGGACTGTGGTGAGCGTGTGTGTATATATATAAGTCTCAGGGCCTGGACTGTGGTGAGTGTGTGTGTATGTATATAAGTCTCAGGGCCTGGACTGTGGTGTGTGTGTGTGTGTGTGTGTGTGTATATATATAAGTCTCAGGGCATGGACTGTGGTGTGTGTGTGTATATATATAAGTCTCAGGGCATGGACTGTGGTGTGTGTGTGTATATATATAAGTCTCAGGGCCTGGACTGTGGTGAGTGTGTGTATATATATAAGTCTCAGGGCATGGACTGTGGTGTGTGTGTATATATATATAAGTCTCAGGGCATGGACTGTGGTGTGTGTGTGTATATATATAAGTCTCTGGGCCTGGACTGTGGTGTGTGTGTGTATATATATAAGTCTCAGGGCCTGGACTGTGGTGTGTGTGTGTGTGTATATATATAAGTCTCTGGGCATGGACTGTGGTGTGTGTGTGTATATATATAAGTCTCTGGGCCTGGACTGTGGTGTGTGTGTGTATATATATAAGTCTCAGGGCATGGACTGTGGTGTGTGTGTATATATATATAAGTCTCAGGGCATGGACTGTGGTGTGTGTGTATATATATAAGTCTCAGGGCTTGGACTGTGGTGTGTGTGTGTGTGTATATATAAGTCTCAGGTCCTGGACTGTGGTGTTTGTGTATATATATATAAGTCTCAGGGCCTGGACTGTGGTGTGCGTGTGTGTGTGTGTATATATATAAGTCTCAGGGCCTGGACTGTGGTGTGTGTGTGTATATATATAACTCTCAGGGCCTGGACTGTGGTGTGTGTGTGTATATATATAAGTCTCAGTGCCTGGACTGTGGTGTGTGTGTGTATATATATAAGTCTCAGGGCCTGGACTGTGGTGTGTGTGTGTGTGTATATATATAAGTCTCAGGGCATGGACTGTGGTGTGTGTGTGTATATATATAAGTCTCAGGGCCTGGACTGTGGTGTGTGTGTGTATATATATATAAGTCTCAGGGCCTGGACTGTGGTGTGTGTGTGTGTGTATATATATAAGTCTCAGGGCCTGGACTGTGGTGTGTGTGTGTGTGTGTATATATATAAGTCTCAGGGCCTGGACTGTGGTCTGTGTGTGTGTATATATATAAGTCTCAGGGCCTGGACTGTGGTGTGTGTGTGTGTGTATATATATAAGTCTCAGGGCATGGACTGTGGTGTGTGTGTGTATATATATAAGTCTCAGGGCCTGGACTGTGGTGTGTGTGTGTATATATATAAGTCTCAGGGCCTGGACTGTGGTGTGTGTGTGTATATATATAAGTCTCAGGGCATGGACTGTGGTGTGTGTGTGTATATATATAAGTCTCAGGGCCTGGACAGTGGTGTGTGTGTGTGTGTATATATATAAGTCTCAGGGCCTGGACTGTGGTGTGTGTGTGTATATATATAAGTCTCAGGGCCTGGACTGTGGTGTGTGTATGTATATATATAAGTCTCAGGGCATGGACTGTGGTGTGTGTGTGTATATATATAAGTCTCAGGGCCTGGACTGTGGTGTGTGTGTGTGTATATATATAAGTCTCAGGGCCTGGACTGTGGTGTGTGTGTGTGTATATATATAAGTCTCAGGGCCTGGACTGTGGTGTGTGTGTGTATATATATATAAGTCTCAGGGCCTGGACTGTGGTGTGTGTGTGTATATATATAAGTCTCAGGGCCTGGACTGTGGAGAGTGTGTGTATATATAAGTCTCAGGGCCTGGACTGTGGTGTGTGTGTATATATATATATATAAGTCTCAGGGCCTGGACTTTGGTGTGTGTGTATATATATATATATAAGTCTCAGGGCCTGAACTGTGGTGTGTGTGTATATATATATAAGTCTCAGGGCCTGGACTGTGGTGTGTGTGTGTGTATATATATAAGTCTCAGGGCCTGGACTGTGGTGTGTGTGTGTATATATATACAAGTCTCAGGGCCTGGACTGTGGTGTGTGTGTGTATATATATAAGTCTCAGGGCCTGGACTGTGGTGTGTGTGTGTATATATAAGTCTCAGGGCCTGGACTGTGGTGTGTGTGTATATATATATATATAAGTCTCAGGGCCTGGACTGTGGTGTGTGTGTATATATATATATATGTAAGTCTAAGGGCCTGGACTGTGGTGTGTGTGTACATATATAAGTCTCAGGGCCTGGACTGTGGTGTGTGTGTATATATATATATAAGTCTCAGGGCCTGGACTGTGGTGTGTGTGTGTATATATATAAGTCTCAGGGCATGGACTGTGGTGTGTGCGTGTATATATATAAGTCTCAGGGCATGGACTGTGGTGTGTCTGTGTATATATATAAGTCTCAGGGCCTGGACTGTGGTTTGTGTGTGTGTGTATGTATATAAGTCTCAGGGCATGGACTGTGGTGTGTGTGTGTATATATATAAGTCTCAGGGCATGGACTGTGGTGTGTGTGTGTGTATATATATAAGTCTCAGGGCCTGGCCTGTGGTGTGTGTGTGTATATATATAAGTCTCAGGGCATGGACTGTGGTGTGTGTGTGTATATATATAAGTCTCAGGGCATGGACTGTGGTGAGTGTGTGTGTATATATATAAGTCTCAGGGCCTGGACTGTGGTGTGTGTGTGTATATATATAAGTCTCAGGGCATGGACTGTGGTGTGTGTGTGTGTGGAGATATATAAGTCTCAGGGCATGGACTGTGGTGTGTGTGTGTATATATATATAAGTATCAGGGCCTGGACTGTGGTGTGTGTGTGTATATATATAAGTCTCAGGGCATGGACTGTGGTGTGTGTGTGTATATATATAAGTCTCAGGGCATGGACTGTGGTGTGTGTGTATATATATATAAGTCTCAGGGCCTGGACTGTGGTGAGTGTGTGTATATATATAAGTCTCAGGGCATGGACTGTGGTGTGTGTGTATATATATATATAAGTCTCAGGGCATGTACTGTGGTGTGTGTGTGTGTGTATATATATAAGTCTCTGGGCCTGGACTGTGGTGTGTGTGTGTATATATATAAGTCTCAGGGCATGGACTGTGGTGTGTGTGTGTATATATATAAGTCTCTGGGCCTGGACTGTGGTGTGTGTGTGTATATATATAAGTCTCAGGGCATGGACTGTGGTGTGTGTGTAGATATATATAAGTCTCAGGGCATGGACTGTGGTGTGTGTGTATATATATAAGTCTCAGGGCTTGGACTGTGGTGTGTGTGTGTGTGTATATATAAGTCTCAGGGCCTGGACTGTGGTGTTTGTGTATATATATATAAGTCTCAGGGCCTGGACTGTGGTGTGTGTGTGTGTGTATATATATAAGTCTCAGGGCCTGGACTGTGGTGTGTGTGTGTATATATATAAGTCTCAGAGCCTGGACTGTGGTGTGTGTGTGTATATATATAAGTCTCAGTGCCTGGACTGTGGTGTGAGTGTGTATATATATAAGTCTCAGGGCCTGGACTGTGGTGTGTGTGTGTGTGTATATATATAAGTCTCAGGGCATGGACTGTGGTGTGTGTGTGTATATATATAAGTCTCAGGGCCTGGACTGTGGTGTGTGTGTGTATATATATAAGTCTCAGGGCCTGGATTGTGGTGTGTGTGTGTGTGTATATATATAAGTCTCAGGGCCTGGACTGTGGTGTGTGTGTGTGTGTATATATATAAGTCTCAGGGCCTGGACTGTGGTGTGTGTGTGTATATATATAAGTCTCAGGGCCTGGACTGTGGTGTGTGTGTGTGTGTATATATATAAGTCTCAGGGCATGGACTGTGGTGTGTGTGTGTATATATATAAGTCTCAGGGCCTGGACTGTGGTGTCTGTGTGTATATATATATAAGTCTCAGGGCCTGGACTGTGGTGTGTGTGTGTATATATATAAGTCTCAGGGCATGGACTGTGGTTTGTGTGTGTATATATATAAGTCTCAGGGCCTGGACTGTGGTTTGTGTGTGTGTGTATATATATAAGTCTCAGGGCCTGGACTGTGGTGTGTGTGTGTGTGTATATATATATAAGTCTCAGGGCCTGGACTGTGGTGTGTGTGTGTATATATATAAGTCTCAGGGCCTGGACTGTGGTGTGTGTGTGTATATATATAAGTCTCAGGGCATGGACTGTGGTGTGTGTGTGTATATATATAAGTCTCAGGGCCTGGACTGTGGTGTGTGTGTGTGTGTATATATATAAGTCTCAGGGCCTGGACTGTGGTGTGTGTGTGTGTGTATATATTTAAGTCTCAGGGCCTGGACTGTGGTGTGTGTGTGTGTATATATATAAGTCTCAGGGCCTGGACTGTGGTGTGTGTGTGTATATATATAACTCTCAGGGCCTGGACTGTGGTGTGTGTGTGTATATATATAAGTCTCAGTGCCTGGACTGTGGTGTGTGTGTGTATATATATAAGTCTCAGGGCCTGGACTGTGGTGTGTGTGTGTGTGTATATATATAAGTCTCAGGGCATGGACTGTGGTGTGTGTGTGTATATATATAAGTCTCAGGGCCTGGACTGTGGTGTGTGTGTGTATATATATATAAGTCTCAGGGCCTGGACTGTGGTGTGTGTGTGTGTGTATATATATAAGTCTCAGGGCCTGGACTGTGGTGTGTGTGTGTGTGTGTATATATATAAGTCTCAGGGCCTGGACTGTGGTCTGTGTGTGTGTATATATATAAGTCTCAGGGCCTGGACTGTGGTGTGTGTGTGTGTGTATATATATAAGTCTCAGGGCATGGACTGTGGTGTGTGTGTGTATATATATAAGTCTCAGGGCCTGGACTGTGGTGTGTGTGTGTATATATATAAGTCTCAGGGCCTGGACTGTGGTGTGTGTGTGTATATATATAAGTCTCAGGGCATGGACTGTGGTGTGTGTGTGTATATATATAAGTCTCAGGGCCTGGACAGTGGTGTGTGTGTGTGTGTATATATATAAGTCTCAGGGCCTGGACTGTGGTGTGTGTGTGTATATATATAAGTCTCAGGGCCTGGACTGTGGTGTGTGTATGTATATATATAAGTCTCAGGGCATGGACTGTGGTGTGTGTGTGTATATATATAAGACTCAGGGCCTGGACTGTGTTGTGTGTGTGTGTATATATATAAGTCTCAGGGCCTGGACTGTGGTGTGTGTGTGTGTATATATATAAGTCTCAGGGCCTGGACTGTGGTGTGTGTGTGTATATATATATAAGTCTCAGGGCCTGGACTGTGGTGTGTGTGTGTATATATATAAGTCTCAGGGCCTGGACTGTGGAGAGTGTGTGTATATATAAGTCTCAGGGCCTGGACTGTGGTGTGTGTGTATATATATATATATAAGTCTCAGGGCCTGGACTTTGGTGTGTGTGTATATATATATATATAAGTCTCAGGGCCTGGACTGTGGTGTGTGTGTATATATATATAAGTCTCAGGGCCTGGACTGTGGTGTGTGTGTGTGTATATATATAAGTCTCAGGGCCTGGACTGTGGTGTGTGTGTGTATATATATACAAGTCTCAGGGCCTGGACTGTGGTGTGTGTGTGTATATATATAAGTCTCAGGGCCTGGATGTGGTGTGTGTGTGTATATATAAGTCTCAGGGCCTGGACTGTGGTGTGTGTGTATATATATATATATAAGTCTCAGGGCCTGGACTGTGGTGTGTGTGTATATATATATATGTAAGTCTAAGGGCCTGGACTGTGGTGTGTGTGTACATATATAAGTCTCAGGGCCTGGACTGTGGTGTGTGTGTATATATATATATAAGTCTCAGGGCCTGGACTGTGGTGTGTGTGTGTATATATATAAGTCTCAGGGCATGGACTGTGGTGTGTGCGTGTATATATATAAGTCTCAGGGCATGGACTGTGGTGTGTCTGTGTATATATATAAGTCTCAGGGCCTGGACTGTGGTTTGTGTGTGTGTGTATATATATAAGTCTCAGGGCATGGACTGTGGTGTGTGTGTGTATATATATAAGTCTCAGGGCATGGACTGTGGTGTGTGTGTGTGTATTATATATAAGTCTCAGGGCCTGGCCTGTGGTGTGTGTGTGTATATATATAAGTCTCAGGGCATGGACTGTGGTGTGTGTGTGTATATATATAAGTCTCAGGGCATGGACTGTGGTGAGTGTGTGTGTATATATATAAGTCTCAGGGCCTGGACTGTGGTGTGTGTGTGTATATATATAAGTCTCAGGGCATGGACTGTGGTGTGTGTGTGTGTGGAGATATATAAGTCTCAGGGCATGGACTGTGGTGTGTGTGTGTATATATATATAAGTATCAGGGCCTGGACTGTGGTGTGTGTGTGTATATATATAAGTCTCAGGGCATGGACTGTGGTGTGTGTGTGTATATATATAAGTCTCAGGGCATGGACTGTGGTGTGTGTGTATATATATATAAGTCTCAGGGCCTGGACTGTGGTGAGTGTGTGTATATTTATAAGTCTCAGGGCATGGACTGTGGTGTGTGTGTATATATATATATAAGTCTCAGGGCATGTACTGTGGTGTGTGTGTGTGTGTATATATATAAGTCTCTGGGCCTGGACTGTGGTGTGTGTGTGTATATATATAAGTCTCAGGGCATGGACTGTGGTGTGTGTGTGTATATATATAAGTCTCTGGGCCTGGACTGTGGTGTGTGTGTGTATATATATAAGTCTCAGGGCATGGACTGTGGTGTGTGTGTAGATATATATAAGTCTCAGGGCATGGACTGTGGTGTGTGTGTATATATATAAGTCTCAGGGCTTGGACTGTGGTGTGTGTGTGTGTGTATATATAAGTCTCAGGGCCTGGACTGTGGTGTTTGTGTATATATATATAAGTCTCAGGGCCTGGACTGTGGTGTGTGTGTGTGTGTATATATATAAGTCTCAGGGCCTGGACTGTGGTGTGTGTGTGTATATATATAAGTCTCAGAGCCTGGACTGTGGTGTGTGTGTGTATATATATAAGTCTCAGTGCCTGGACTGTGGTGTGAGTGTGTATATATATAAGTCTCAGGGCCTGGACTGTGGTGTGTGTGTGTGTGTATATATATAAGTCTCAGGGCATGGACTGTGGTGTGTGTGTGTATATATATAAGTCTCAGGGCCTGGACTGTGGTGTGTGTGTGTATATATATAAGTATCAGGGCCTGGATTGTGGTGTGTGTGTGTGTGTATATATATAAGTCTCAGGGCCTGGACTGTGGTGTGTGTGTGTGTGTATATATATAAGTCTCAGGGCCTGGACTGTGGTGTGTGTGTGTATATATATAAGTCTCAGGGCCTGGACTGTGGTGTGTGTGTGTGTGTATATATATAAGTCTCAGGGCATGGACTGTGGTGTGTGTGTGTATATATATAAGTCTCAGGGCCTGGACTGTGGTGTCTGTGTGTATATATATATAAGTCTCAGGGCCTGGACTGTGGTGTGTGTGTGTATATATATAAGTCTCAGGGCATGGACTGTGGTGTGTGTGTGTATATATATAAGTCTCAGGGCCTGGACTGTGGTTTGTGTGTGTGTGTATATATATAAGTCTCAGGGCCTGGACTGTGGTGTGTGTGTGTGTGTATATATATATAAGTCTCAGGGCCTGGACTGTGGTGTGTGTGTGTATATATATAAGTCTCAGGGCCTGGACTGTGGTGTGTGTGTGTATATATATAAGTCTCAGGGCATGGACTGTGGTGTGTGTGTGTATATATATAAGTCTCAGGGCCTGGACTGTGGTGTGTGTGTGTGTGTATATATATAAGTCTCAGGGCCTGGACTGTGGTGTGTGTGTGTGTGTATATATATAAGTCTCAGGGCCTGGACTGTGGTGTGTGTGTGTGTATATATATAAGTCTCAGGGCCTGGACTGTGGTGTGAGTGTGTATATATATATAAGTTTCAGGGCCTGGACTGTGGTGTGTGTGTGTATATATATAAGTCTCAGGGCCTGGACTGTGGAGAGTGTGTGTATATATAAGTCTCAGGGCCTGGACTGTGGTGTGTGTGTATATATATATATAAGTCTCAGGGCCTGGACTGTGGTGTGTGTGTATATATATATATATAAGTCTCAGGGCCTGGACTGTGGTGTGTGTGTTTATATATATATAACTCGCAGGGCCTGGACTGTGGTGTGTGTGTGTGTGTATATATATAAGTCTCAGGGCCTGGACTGTGGTGTGTGTGTGTATATATATATAAGTCTCAGGGCCTGGACTGTGGAGAGTGTGTGTATATATAAGTCTCAGGGCCTGGACTGTGGTGAGTGTGTATATATATATAAGTCTCAGGGCCTGGACTGTGGTGTGTGTGTGTGTATATATATAAGTCTCAGGGCCTGGACTGTGGTGTGTGTGTGTGTATATATATATAAGTCTCTTGGCCTGGACTGTGGTGTGTGTGTGTATATATATAAGTCTCAGGGCCTGGACTGTGGTGTGTGTGTGTATATATATAAGTCTCAGGGCCTGGACTGTGGTGTGTGTGTGTATATATATAAGTCTCAGGGCATGGACTGTGGTGTGTGTGTGTATATATATAAATCTCAGGGCCTGGACTGTGGTGTGTGTGTATATATATAAGTCTCTGGGCCTGGACTGTGGTGAGTGTGTGTATATATATAAGTCTCAGGGCCTGGACTGTGGTGTTTGTGTGTATATATATAAGTCTCAGGGCATGGACTGTGGTGAGTGTGTGTGTATATATATAAGTCTCAGGGCCTGGACTGCGGTGTGTGTGTGTATATATATAAGTCTCAGGGCATGGACTGTGGTGTGTGTGTGTATATATATAAGTCTCAGGGCCAGGACTGTGGTGTGTGTGTGTATATATATATAAGTCTCAGGGCCTGGACTGTGGTGTGTGTGTGTGTATATATATAAGTCTCAGGGCCTGGACTGTGGTGTGTGTGTGTATATATATAAGTCTCAGGGTCTGGACTGTGGTGTGTGTGTGTATATATATAAGTCTCAGGGCCTGGACTGTGGTGTGTGTGTGTGTGTATATATATAAGTCTCAGGGCCTGGACTGTGGTGTGTGTGTGTGTGTATATATATAAGTCTCAGGGCATGGACTGTGGTGTGTGTGTGTGTATATATATTAGTCTCAGGGCATGGACTGTGGTGTGTGTGTGTATATATATAAGTCTCAGGGCATGGACTGTGGTGTGTGTGTGTATATATATAAGTCTCAGGGCATGGACTGTGGTGAGTGTGTGTGTATATATATAAGTCTCAGGGCCTGGACTGTGGTGTGTGTGTGTATATATATAAGGCTCAGGGCATGGACTGTGGTGTGTGTGTGTGTGTATATATATAAGTCTCAGGGCCTGGACTGTGGTGTGTGTGTATATATATATATAAGTCTCAGGGCCTGGAGTGTGGTGTGTGTGTATATATATATAATTCTCAGGGCCTGGACTGTGGTGTGTGTGTGTGTATATATATAAGTCTCAGGGCCTGGACTGTGGTGTGTGTGTGTATATATATATAAGTCTCAGGGCCTGGACTGTGGTGTGTGTGTGTATATATATAAGTCTCACGGCCTGGACTGTGGAGAGTGTGTGTATATATAAGTCACAGGGCCTGGACTGTGGTGAGTGTGTGTATATATAAGTCTCAGGGCCTGGACTGTGGTGTGTGTGTATATATATATATAAGTCTCAGGGCCTGGACTGTGGTGTGTGTGTGTATATATATATATAAGTCTCAGGGCCTGGACTGTGGTGTGTGTGTATATATATATAAGTCTCAGGGCCTGGACTGTGGTGTGTTTGTATATATATATATAAGTCTCAGGGCCTGGACTGTGGTGTGTGTGTGTATATATATATAAGTCTCAGGGCCTGGACTGTGGAGAGTGTGTGTATATATAAGTCTCAGGGCCTGGACTGTGGTGAGTGTGTATATATATATAAGTCTCAGGGCCTGGACTGTGGTGTGTGTGTGTGTGTATATATATAAGTCTCAGGGCCTGGACTGTGGTGTGTGTGTGTGTATATATATATAAGTCTCAGGGCCTGGACTGTGGTGTGTGTGTGTATATATATAAGTCTCTGGGCCTGGACTGTGGTGAGTGTGTGTATATATATAAGTCTCAGGGCCTGGACTGTGGTGTTTGTGTGTATATATATAAGTCTCAGGGCATGGACTGTGGTGAGTGTGTGTGTATATATATAAGTCTCAGGGCCTGGACTGTGGTGTGTGTGTGTATATATATAAGTCTCAGGGCATGGACTGTGGTGTGTGTGTGTATATATATAAGTCTCAGGGCCTGGACTGTGGTGTGTGTGTGTATATATATATAAGTCTCAGGGCCTGGACTGTGGTGTGTGTGTGTATATATATAAGTCTCAGGGCCTGGACTGTGGTGTGTGTGTGTATATATATAAGTCTCAGGGTCTGGACTGTGGTGTGTGTGTGTATATATATAGGTCTCAGGGCCTGGACTGTGGTGTGTGTGTGTGTATATATATAAGTCTCAGGGCCTGGACTGTGGTGTGTGTGTGTGTATATATATATAAGTCTCAGGGCATGGACTGTGGTGTGTGTGTGTATATATATAAGTCTCAGGGCATGGACTGTGGTGTGTGTGTGTATATATATAAGTCTCAGGGCCTGGACTGTGGTGTGTGTGTGTGTGTATATATATAAGTCTCAGGGCATGGACTGTGGTGTGTGCGTGTATATATATAAGTCTCAGGGCATGGACTGTGGTGTGTGTGTGTGTATATATATAAGTCTCAGGGCCTGCCCTGTGGTGTGTGTGTGTATATATATAAGTCTCAGGGCATGGACTGTGGTGAGTGTGTGTGTATATATATAAGTCTCAGGGCCTGGACTGTGGTGTGTGTGTGTATATATATAAGTCTCAGGGCATGGACTGTGGTGTGTGTGTGTGTGTATATATATAAGTCTCAGGGCATGGACTGTGGTGTGTGTGTGTGTATATATATAAGTATCAGGGCCTGGACTGTGGTGTGTGTGTGTATATATATAAGTCTCAGGGCATGGACTGTGGTGTGTGTGTGTATATATATAAGTCTCAGGGCATGGACTGTGGTGTGTGTGTATATATATATAAGTCTCAGGGCCTGGACTGTGGTGAGTGTGTGTATATATATAAGTCTCAGGGCACGGACTGTGGTGTGTGTGTATATATATATAAGTCTCAGGGCATGGACTGTGTTGTGTGTGTGTATATATATAAGTCTCTGGGCCTGGACTGTGGTGTGTGTGTGTATATATATAAGTCTCAGGGCATGGACTGTGGTGTGTGTGTGTATATATATAAGTCTCTGGGCCTGGACTGTGGTGTGTGTGTGTATATATAGAAGTCTCAGGGCATGGACTGTGGTGTGTGTGTATATATATATAAGTCTCAGGGCATGGACTGTGGTGTGTGTGTATATATGTAAGTCTCAGGGCTTGGACTGTGGTGTGTGTGTGTGTGTATATATAAGTCTCAGGTCCTGGACTGTGGTGTTTGTGTATATATATATAAGTCTCAGGGCCTGGACTGTGGTGTGTGTGTGTGTGTATATATATAAGTCTCAGGGCCTGGACTGTGGTGTGTGTGTGTATATATATAAGTCTCAGGGCCTGGACTGTGGTGTGTGTGTGTATATATATAAGTCTCAGTGCCTGGACTGTGGTGTGTGTGTGTATATATATAAGTCTCAGGGCCTGGACTGTGGTGTGTGTGTGTGTGTATATATATAAGTCTCAGGGCATGGACTGTGGTGTGTGTGTGTGTATATATATAAGTCTCAGGGCCTGGACTGTGGTGTGTGTGTATATATATAAGTCTCAGGGCCTGGACTGTGGTGTGTGTGTATATATATAAGTCTCAGGGCCTGGACTGTGGTGTGTGTGTGTGTGTATATATATATAAGTCTCAGGGCCTGGACTGTGGTGTGTGTGTGTATATATATAAGTCTCAGGGCCTGGACTGTGGTGTGTGTGTGTGTGTATATATATAAGTCTCAGGGCATGGACTGTGGTGTGTGTGTGTATATATATAAGTCTCAGGGCCTGGACTGTGGTGTGTGTGTGTGTATATATATAAGTCTCAGGTCATGGACTGTGGTGTGTGTGTGTGTTTATATATATAAGTCTCTGTGCCTGGACTGTGGTGTGTGTGTGTGTATATATATAAGTCTCAGGGCCTGGACTGTGGTGTGTGTGTGTCTATATATAAGTCTCAGGGCATGGACTGTGGTGTGTGTGTGTATATATATAAGTCTCAGGGCCTGGACTGTGGTTTGTGTGTGTGTGTATATATATAAGTCTCAGGGCCTGGACTGTGGTGTGTGTGTGTGTGTGTATATATATATAAGTCTCAGGGCCTGGACTGTGGTGTGTGTGTGTATATATATAAGTCTCAGGGCCTGGACTGTGGTGTGTGTGTGTATATATATAAGTCTCAGGGCATGGACTGTGGTGTGTGTGTGTATATATATAAGTCTCAGGGCCTGGACTGTGGTGTGTGTGTGTGTGTATATACATAAGTCTCAGGGCCTGGACTGTGGTGTGTGTGTGTGTATATATATAAGTCTCAGGGCCTGGACTGTGGTGTGTGTGTGTATATATATATAAGTCTCAGGGCCTGGACTGTGGTGTGTGTGTGTATATATATAAGTCTCAGGGCCTGGACTGTGGTGTGTGTGTATATATATATATAAATCTCAGGGCCTGGACTGTGGTGTGTGTGTATATATATATATAAGTCTCAGGGCCTGGACTGAGGTGTGTGTGTACATATATATAAGTCTCAGGGCCTGGACTGTGGTGTGTGTGTGTGTATATATATAAGTCTCAGGGCCTGGACTGTGGTGTGTGTGTGTATATATATAAGTCTCAGGGCATGGACTGTGGTGTGTGTGTGTATATATATAAGTCTCAGGGCCTGGACTGTGGTGTGTGTGTGTATATATATATAAGTCTCAGGGCCTGGACTGTGGTGTGTGTGTGTATATATATAAGTCTCAGGGCCTGGACTGTGGTGTGTGTGTGTATATATATAGGTCTCAGGGCCTGGACTGTGGTGTGTGTGTGTGTATATATATAAGTCTCAGGGCCTGGACTGTGGTGTGTGTGTGTGTGTATATATATAAGTCTCAGGGCATGGACTGTGGTGTGTGTGTGTATATATATAAGTCTCAGGGCATGGACTGTGGTGTGTGTGTGTATATATATAAGTCTCAGGGCCTGGACTGTGGTGTGTGTGTGTGTGTATATATATAAGTCTCAGGGCATGGACTGTGGTGTGTGCGTGTATATATATAAGTCTCAGGGCATGGACTGTGGTGTGTGTGTGTGTATATATATAAGTCTCAGGGCCTGCCCTGTGGTGTGTGTGTGTATATATATAAGTCTCAGGGCATGGACTGTGGTGTGTGTGTGTATATATATAAGTCTCAGGGCATGGACTGTGGTGAGTGTGTGTGTATATATATAAGTCTCAGGGCCTGGACTGTGGTGTGTGTGTGTATATATATAAGTCTCAGGGCATGGACTGTGGTGTGTGTGTGTGTGTATATATATAAGTCTAAGGGCATGGACTGTGGTGTGTGTGTGTGTATATATATAAGTATCAGGGCCTGGACTGTGGTGTGTGTGTGTATATATATAAGTCTCAGGGCATGGACTGTGGTGTGTGTGTGTATATATATAAGTCTCAGGGCATGGACTGTGGTGTGTGTGTATATATATATAAGTCTCAGGGCCTGGACTGTGGTGAGTGTGTGTATATATATAAGTCTCAGGGCACGGACTGTGGTGTGTGTGTATATATATATAAGTCTCAGGGCATGGACTGTGTTGTGTGTGTGTATATATATAAGTCTCTGGGCCTGGACTGTGGTGTGTGTGTGTATATATATAAGTCTCAGGGCATGGACTGTGGTGTGTGTGTGTATATATATAAGTCTCTGGGCCTGGACTGTGGTGTGTGTGTGTATATATAGAAGTCTCAGGGCATGGACTGTGGTGTGTGTGTATATATATATAAGTCTCAGGGCATGGACTGTGGTGTGTGTGTATATATGTAAGTCTCAGGGCTTGGACTGTGGTGTGTGTGTGTGTGTATATATAAGTCTCAGGTCCTGGACTGTGGTGTGTGTGTATATATATATAAGTCTCAGGGCCTGGACTGTGGTGTGTGTGTATATATATATATAAGTCTCAGGGCCTGGACTGTGGTGTGTGTGTGTATATATATATAAGTCTCAGGGCCTGGACTGTGGAGAGTGTGTGTATATATAAGTCTCAGGGCCTGGACTGTGGTGAGTGTGTATATATATATAAGTCTCAGGGCCTGGACTGTGGTGTGTGTGTGTGTGTATATATATAAGTCTCAGGGCCTGGACTGTGGTGTGTGTGTGTGTATATATATATAAGTCTCAGGGCCTGGACTGTGGTGTGTGTGTGTATATATATAAGTCTCAGGGCCTGGACTGTGGTGTGTGTGTGTATATATATAAGTCTCAGGGCATGGACTGTGGTGTGTGTGTGTATATATATAAGTCTCAGGGCCTGGACTGTGGTGTGTGTGTATATATATAAGTCTCTGGGCCTGGACTGTGGTGAGTGTGTGTATATATATAAGTCTCAGGGCCTGGACTGTGGTGTTTGTGTGTATATATATAAGTCTCAGGGCATGGACTGTGGTGAGTGTGTGTGTATATATATAAGTCTCAGGGCCTGGACTGTGGTGTGTGTGTGTATATATATAAGTCTCAGGGCATGGACTGTGGTGTGTGTGTGTATATATATAAGTCTCAGGGCCTGGACTGTGGTGTGTGTGTGTATATATATATATAAGTCTCAGGGCCTGGACTGTGGTGTGTGTGTGTATATATATAAGTCTCAGGGCCTGGACTGTGGTGTGTGTGTGTATATATATAAGTCTCAGGGCCTGGACTGTGGTGTGTGTGTGTATATATATAAGTCTCAGGGCCTGGACTGTGGTGTGTGTGTGTGTATATATATAAGTCTCAGGGCCTGGACTGTGGTGTGTGTGTGTGTGTATATATATATAAGTCTCAGGGCATGGACTGTGGTGTGTGTGTGTATATATATAAGTCTCAGGGCATGGACTGTGGTGTGTGTGTGTATATATATAAGTCTCAGGGCCTGGACTGTGGTGTGTGTGTGTGTGTATATATATAAGTCTCAGGGCATGGACTGTGGTGTGTGCGTGTATATATATAAGTCTCAGGGCATGGACTGTGGTGTGTGTGTGTGTATATATATAAGTCTCAGGGCCTTCCCTGTGGTGTGTGTGTGTATATATATAAGTCTCAGGGCATGGACTGTGGTGTGTGTGTGTATATATATAAGTCTCAGGGCATGGACTGTGGTGAGTGTGTGTGTATATATATAAGTCTCAGGGCCTGGACTGTGGTGTGTGTGTGTATATATATAAGTCTCAGGGCATGGACTGTGGTGTGTGTGTGTGTGTATATATATAAGTCTCAGGGCATGGACTGTGGTGTGTGTGTGTGTATATATATAAGTATCAGGGCCTGGACTGTGGTGTGTGTGTGTATATATATAAGTCTCAGGGCATGGACTGTGGTGTGTGTGTGTATATATATAAGTCTCAGGGCATGGACTGTGGTGTGTGTGTTTATATATATAAGTCTCAGGGCCTGGACTGTGGTGAGTGTGTGTATATATATAAATCTCAGGGCACGGACTGTGGTGTGTGTGTATATATATATAAGTCTCAGGGCATGGACTGTGTTGTGTGTGTGTATATATATAAGTCTCTGGGCCTGGACTGTGGTGTGTGTGTGTATATATATAAGTCTCAGGGCATGGACTGTGGTGTGTGTGTGTATATATATAAGTCTCTGGGCCTGGACTGTGGTGTGTGTGTGTATATATAGAAGTCTCAGGGCATGGACTGTGGTGTGTGTGTATATATATATAAGTCTCAGGGCATGGACTGTGGTGTGTGTGTATATATATAAGTCTCAGGGCTTGGACTGTGGTGTGTGTGTGTGTGTATATATAAGTCTCAGGTCCTGGACTGTGGTGTTTGTGTATATATATATAAGTCTCAGGGCCTGGACTGTGGTGTGTGTGTGTGTGTATATATATAAGTCTCAGGGCCTGGACTGTGGTGTGTGTGTGTATATATATAAGTCTCAGGGCCTGGACTGTGGTGTGTGTGTGTATATATATAAGTCTCAGTGCCTGGACTGTGGTGTGTGTGTGTATATATATAAGTCTCAGGGCCTGGACTGTGGTGTGTGTGTGTGTGTATATATATAAGTCTCAGGGCATGGACTGTGGTGTGTGTGTGTGTATATATATAAGTCTCAGGGCCTGGACTGTGGTGTGTGTGTGTATATATATAAGTCTCAGGGCCTGGACTGTGGTGTGTGTGTGTCTATATATAAGTCTCAGGGCATGGACTGTGGTGTGTGTGTGTATATATATAAGTCTCAGGGCCTGGCCTGTGGTTTGTGTGTGTGTGTATATATATAAGTCTCAGGGCCTGGACTGTGGTGTGTGTGTGTGTGTGTATATATATATAAGTCTCAGGGCCTGGACTGTGGTGTGTGTGTGTATATATATAAGTCTCAGGGCCTGGACTGTGGTGTGTGTGTGTATATATATAAGTCTCAGGGCATGGACTGTGGTGTGTGTGTGTATATATATAAGTCTCAGGGCCTGGACTGTGGTGTGTGTGTGTGTGTATATATATAAGTCTCAGGGCCTGGACTGTGGTGTGTGTGTGTGTATATATATAAGTCTCAGGGCCTGGACTGTGGTGTGTGTGTGTATATATATATAAGTCTCAGGGCCTGGACTGTGGTGTGTGTGTGTATATATATAAGTCTCAGGGCCTGGACTGTGGAGAGTGTGTGTATATATAAGTCTCAGGGCCTGGACTGTGGTGTGTGTGTATATATATATATATATATAATCTCAGGGCCTGGACTGTGGTGTGTGTGTATATATATATATAAGTCTCAGGGCCTGGACTGTGGTGTGTGTGTATATATATATAAGTCTCAGGGCCTGGACTGTGGTGTGTGTGTGTATATATATAAGTCTCAGGGCCTGGTGTGTGTGTATATATATATAAGTCTCAGGGCCTGGACTGTGGAGAGTGTGTGTATATATAAGTCTCAGGGCCTGGACTGTGGTGAGTGTGTATATATATATAAGTCTCAGGGCCTGGACTGTGGTGTGTGTGTGTGTATATATATAAGTCTCAGGGCATGGACTGTGGTGTGTGTGTGTGTATATATATAAGTCTCAGGGCCTGGACTGTGGTGTGTGTGTGTGTTTATATATATAAGTCTCAGGGCCTGGACTGTGGTGTGTGTGTGTGTGTATATATATAAGTCTCAGGGCCTGGACTGTGGTGTGTGTGTGTGTGTGTATATATATAAGTCTCAGGGCCTGGACTGTGGTGTGTGTGTGTATATATATAAGTCTCAGGGCCTGGACTGTGGTGTGTGTGTGTGTGTATATATATAAGTCTCAGGGCATGGACTGTGGTGTGTGTGTGTATATATATAAGTCTCAGGGCCTGGACTGTGGTGTGTGTGTGTATATATATAAGTCTCAGGGCCTGGACTGTGGTGTGTCTGTGTCTATTTATAAGTCTCAGGGCATGGACTGTGGTGTGTGTGTGTATATATATAAGTCTCAGGGCCTGGACTGTGGTTTGTGTGTGTGTGTATATATATAAGTCTCAGGGCCTGGACTGTGGTGTGTGTGTGTGTGTGTGTATATATATATATAAGTCTCAGGGCCTGGACTGTCGTGTGTGTGTGTATATATATAAGTCTCAGGGCCTGGACTGTGGTGTGTGTGTGTATATATATAAGTCTCAGGGCATGGACTGTGGTGTGTGTGTGTATATATATAAGTCTCAGGGCCTGGACTGTGGTGTGTGTGTGTGTGTATATATATAAGTCTCAGGGCCTGGACTGTGGTGTGTGTGTGTGTATATATATAAGTCTCAGGGCCTGGACTGTGGTGTGTGTGTGTATATATATATAAGTCTCAGGGCCTGGACTGTGGTGTGTGTGTGTATATATATAAGTCTCAGGGCCTGGACTGTGGAGAGTGTGTGTATATATAAGTCTCAGGGCCTGGACTGTGGTGTGTGTGTATATATATATATAAATCTCAGGGCCTGGACTGTGGTGTGTGTGTATATATATATATAAGTCTCAGGGCCTGGACTGTGGTGTGTGTGTATATATATATAAGTCTCAGGGCCTGGACTGTGGTTTGTGTGTGTGTGTATATATATAAGTCTCAGGGGCTGGACTGTGGTGTGTGTGTGTATATATATATAAGTCTCAGGGCCTGGACTGTGGAGAGTGTGTGTATATATAAGTCTCAGGGCCTGGACTGTGGTGAGTGTGTATATATATATAAGTCTCAGGGCCTGGACTGTGGTGTGTGTGTGTGTATATATATAAGTCTCAGGGCCTGGACTGTGGTGTGTGTGTGTGTATATATATATAAGTCTCAGGGCCTGGACTGTGGTGTGTGTGTGTATATATATAAGTCTCAGGGCCTGGACTGTGGTGTGTGTGTGTATATATATATAAGTCTCAGGGCCTGGACTGTGGTGTGTGTGTGTATATATATAAGTCTCAGGGCATGGACTGTGGTGTGTGTGTGTATATATATAAGTCTCAGGGCCTGGACTGTGGTGTGTGTGTATATATATAAGTCTCTGGGCCTGGACTGTGGTGAGTGTGTGTATATATATAAGTCTCAGGGCCTGGACTGTGGTGAGTGTGTGTGTATATATATAAGTCTCAGGGCATGGACTGTGGTGAGTGTGTGTCTATATATATAAGTCTCAGGGCCTGGACTGTGGTGTGTGTGTGTATATATATAAGTCTCAGGGCATGGACTGTGGTGTGTGTGTGTATATATATAAGTCTCAGGGCCTGGACTGTGGTGTGTGTGTGTATATATATAAGTCTCAGGGCCTGGACTGTGGTGTGTGTGTGTATATATATAAGTCTCAGGGCCTGGACTGTGGTGTGTGTGTGTATATATATAAGTCTCAGGGCATGGACTGTGGTGTGTGTGTGTATATATATATAAGTCTCAGGGCCTGGACTGTGGTGTGTGTGTATATATATATAAGTCTCAGGGCCTGGACTGTGGTGTGTGTGTGTATATATATAAGTCTCAGGGTCTGGACTGTGGTGTGTGTGTGTATATATATAAGTCTCAGGGCCTGGACTGTGGTGTGTGTGTGTGTATATATAAGTCTCAGTGCCTGGACTGTGGTGTGTGTGTATATATATAAGTCTCTGGGCCTGGACTGTGGTGTGTGTGTGTGTATATATATAAGTCTCAGCACCTGGACTGTGGTGTGTGTGTGTATATATATAAGTCTCAGGGCCTGGACTGTGGTGTGTGTGTGTGTATATATAGAAGTATCAGGGCCTGGACTGTGGTGTGTGTGTGTATATATATAAGTCTCAGGGCCTGGACTGTGGTGAGTGTGTGTATATATATAAGTCTCAGGGCATGGACTGTGGTGAGTGTGTGTATATATATAAGTCTCGGGGCCTGGACTGTGGTGTGTGTGTATATATATAAGTCTCTGGCCTGGACTGTGGTGTGTGTGTGTATATATATAGTTCTCTGGGCCTGGACTGTGGTGTGTGTGTGTATATATATAAGTCTCAGGGCATGGACTGTGGTGTGTGTGTGTATATATATAAGTCTCAGGGCATGGACTGTGGTGTGTGTGTGTATAGAAATAAGTCTCAGGGCCTGGACTGTGGTGTTTGTGTGTATATATATAAGTCTCAGGGCCTGGACTGTGGTGAGTGTGTGTATATATATAAGTCTCAGGGCCTGGACTGTGGTGTGTGTGTGTATATATATAAGTATAAGGGCCTGGACTGTGGTGTGTGTGTGTGTATATATATAAGTCTCAGGGCCTGGACTGTGGTGTGTGTGTATATATATATTAGTCTCAGGGCATGGACTGTGGTGAGTGTGTGTGTATATAATTATAAGTCTCAGGGCATGGACTGTGGTGTGTGTGTGTATATATATAAGTCTCAGGGCCTGGACTGTGGTGAGTGTGTGTATATATATAAGTCTCAGGGCCTGGACTGTGGTGTGTGTGTGTATATATATAAGTATAAGGGCCTGGACTGTGGTGTGTGTGTGTGTATATATATAAGTCTCAGGGCCTGGACTGTGGTGTGTGTGTATATATATATTAGTCTCAGGGCATGGACTGTGGTGAGTGTGTGTGTATATAATTATAAGTCTCAGGGCATGGACTGTGGTGTGTGTGTGTATATATATAAGTCTCAGGGCATGGACTGTGGTGAGTGTGTATATATATAAGTCTCAGGGCCTGGACTGTGGTGTGTGTATATATATATATAAGTCTCAGGGCCTGGACTGTGGTGAGTGTGTGTATTTATATAAGTCTCAGGGCATGGACTGTGGTGAGTGTGTGTATATATATAAGTCTCAGGGCCTGGACTGTGGTGTGTGTGTGTATATATATATATAAGTCTCTGGGCCTGGACTGTGGTGAGTGTGTGTGTATATATATAAGTCTCAGGGCCTGGACTGTGGTGTGTGTGTGTATATATATAAGTCTCAGGGCCTGGACTGTGATGAGTGTGTGTATATATATATAAGTCTCAGGGCCTGGACTGTGGTGTGTGTGTGTATATCTATAAGTCTCAGGGCCTGGACTGTGGTGAGTGTGTGTATTTATATAAGTCTCAGGGCCTGGACTGTGGTGTGTGTGTGTATATATATAAGTCTCAGGGCCTGGACTGTGGTGTGTGTGTGTATATATATAAGTCTCAGGGCCTGGACTGTGGTGTATGTGTGTGTATATATATAAGTCTCAGGGCATGGACTGTGGTGAGTGTGTGTATATATATAAGTCTCAGGGCATGGACTGTGGTGTGTGTGTGTATATATATAAGTCTCAGGGCATGGACTGTGGTGTGTGTGTGTATATATATAAGTCTCAGGGCCTGGACTGTGGTGAGTGTGTGTATATATATAAGTCTCAGGGCCTGGACTGTGGTGAGTGTGTGTATATATATCTAAGTCTCAGGGCATGGACTGTGGTGTGTGTGTGTATATATATAAGTCTCAGGGCATGGACTGTGGTGTGTGTGTGTATATATATAAGGATCAGGGCCTGGACTGTGGTGTGTGTGTGTATATATATAAGTCTCAGGGCATGGACTGTGGTGAGTGTGTGTATATATATAAGTCTCAGGGCATGGACTGTGGTGTTTGTGTGTATATATATAAGTCTCAGGGCATGGACTGTGGTGTGTGTGTGTATATATATAAGTCTCAGGGCCTGGACTGTGGTGAGTGTGTGTATATATAAAAGTCTCAGGGCCTGGACCGTGGTGAGTGTGTGTGTGTGTATATATATAAGTATCAGGGCATGGACTGTGGTGTGTGTATATATATATATAAGTATCAGGGCCTGGACTGTGGTGTGTGTGTGTATATATATAAGTCTCAGGGCCTGGTCTGTGGTGTGTGTGTATAGATATAAGTCTCAGGGCCTGGACTGTGGTGTGTGTGTATATATATATAAGTCTCAGGGCCTGGACTGTGGTGTGTGTGTGTATATATATAAGTCTCAGGGCATGGACTGTGGTGAGTGTGTGTATATATATAAGTCTCAGGGCCTGGACTGTGTGTGTGTGTGTATATATATATATAAGTCTCTGGGCCTGGACTGTGGTGAGTGTGTGTGTATATATATAAGTCTCAGGGCCTGGACTGTGGTGTGTGTGTGTATATATATAAGTATCAGGGCCTGGACTGTGGTGTGTGTGTGTGTATATATATAAGTCTCAGGGCCTGGACTGTGGTGTGTGTGTATATATATATAAGTCTCAGGGCATGGACTGTGGTGAGTGTGTGTGTATATAATTATAAGTCTCTGGGCCTGGACTGTGGTGTGTGTGTGTATATATATAAGTCTCTGGGCCTGGACTGTGGTGTGTGTGTGTATATATATAAGTCTCAGGGCCTGGACTGTGGTGTGTGTGTGTAAATATATAAGTCTCAGGGCATGGACTGTGGTGAGTGTGTATATATATAAGTCTCAGGGCCTGGACTGTGGTGAGTGTGTATATATATATAAGTCTCAGGGCCTGGACTGTGGTGTGTGTGTATATATATATAAGTCTCAGGGCCTGGACTGTGGTGTGTGTGTGTATATATATAAGTCTCAGGGCCTGGACTGTGGTGTGTGTGTGTATATATATATAAGTCTCAGGGCCTGGACTGTGGTGAGTGTGTGTATTTATATAAGTCTCAGGGCATGGACTGTGGTGAGTGTGTGTATATATATAAGTCTCAGGGCCTGGACTGTGGTGTGTGTGTATATATATATAAGTCTCAGGGCCTGGACTGTGATGAGTGTGTGTGTATATATATAAGTCTCAGGGCCTGGACTGTGGTGTGTGTGTGTATATCTATAAGTCTCAGGGCCTGGACTGTGGTGTGTGTGTGTATATATATAAGTCTCAGGGCCTGGACTGTGGTGTGTGTGTATATATATATAAGTCTCAGGGCCTGGACTGTGGTGAGTGTGTGTATTTATATAAGTCTCAGGGCCTGGACTGTGGTGTGTGTGTGTATATATATATAAGTCTCAGGGCCTGGACTGTGGTGAGTGTGTGTATTTATATAAGTCTCAGGGCCTGGACTGTGGTGTGTGTGTGTATATATATAATTCTCAGGGCCTGGACTGTGGTGTGTGTGTATATATATATAAGTCTCAGGGCCTGGACTGTGGTGTGTGTGTGTATATATATAAGTCTCAGGGCCTGGACTGTGGTGTATGTGTGTGTATATATATAAGTCTCAGGGCCTGGACTGTGGTGTGTGTGTGTATATATATATAAGTCTCAGGGCCTGGACTGTGGTGTGTGTGTGTATATATATATAAGTCTCAGGGCCTGGACTGTGGTGAGTGTGTGTATATATATAAGTCTCAGGGCTTGGACTGTGGTGTGTGTGTGTATATATATAAGTCTCAGGGCATGGACTGTGGTGTGTGTGTGTATATATATAAGTCTCAGGGCCTGGACTGTGGTGAGTGTGTGTATATATATAAGTCTCAGGGCATGGACTGTGGTGTGTGTGTGTATATATATAAGTCTCAGGGCCTGGACTGTGGTGAGTGTGTGTATATATCTAAGTCTCAGGGCATGGACTGTGGTGTGTGTGTGTATATATATAAGTCTCAGGGCATGGACTGTGGTGTGTGTGTGTATATATATAAGGATCAGGGCCTGGACTGTGGTGTGTGTGTGTATATATATAAGTCTCAGGGCATGGACTGTGGTGAGTGTGTGTATATATATAAGTCTCAGGGCATGGACTGTGGTGAGTGTGTGTATATATATAAGTCTCAGGGCATGGACTGTGGTGTGTGTGTGTATATATATAAGTCTCAGGGCATGGACTGTGGTGTGTGTGTGTATATATATAAGTCTCAGGGCATGGACTGTGGTGTGTGTGTGTATATATATAAGTCTCAGGGCCTGGACTGTGGTGAGTGTGTGTATATATATAAGTCTCAGGGCCTGGACTGTGGTGAGTGTGTGTATATATATATAAGTCTCAGGGCATGGACTGTGGTGAGTGTGTGTATATATATAAGTCTCAGGGCATGGACTGTGGTGTGTGTGTGTATATATATAAGTCTCAGGGCATGGACTGTGGTGTGTGTGTGTATATATATAAGTCTCAGGGCCTGGACTGTGGTGAGTGTGTGTATATATAAAAGTCTCAGGGCCTGGACCGTGGTGAGTGTGTGTGTATATCTATAATTATCAGGGCATGGACTGTGGTGTGTGTATATATATATATATAAGTATCAGGGCCTGGACTGTGGTGAGTGTGTGTGTATATATATAAGTCTCAGGGCATGGACTGTGGTGTGTGTGTATATATATATATAAGTATCAGGGCCTGGACTGTGGTGAGTGTGTGTATATATATAAGTCTCAGGGCATGGACTGCGGTGTGTGTGTGTATATATATAAGTCTCAGGGCCTGGACTGTGGTGAGTGTGTGTATATATCTAAGTCTCAGGGCATGGACTGTGGTGTGTGTGTGTATATATATAAGTCTCAGGGCATGGACTGTGGTGTGTGTGTGTATATATATAAGGATCAGGGCCTGGACTGTGGTGTGTGTGTGTATATATATAAGTCTCAGGGCATGGACTGTGGTGAGTGTGTGTATATATATAAGTCTCAGGGCATGGACTGTGGTGAGTGTGTGTATATATATAAGTCTCAGGGCATGGACTGTGGTGTGTGTGTGTATATATATAAGTCTCAGGGCATGGACTGTGGTGTGTGTGTGTATATATATAAGTCTCAGGGCCTGGACTGTGGTGAGTGTGTGTATATATATAAGTCTCAGGGCCTGGACTGTGGTGAGTGTGTGTATATATATATAAGTCTCAGGGCATGGACTGTGGTGAGTGTGTGTATATATATAAGTCTCAGGGCATGGACTGTGGTGTGTGTGTGTGTATATATATAAGTCTCAGGGCATGGACTGTGGTGTGTGTGTGTATATATATAAGTCTCAGGGCCTGGACTGTGTTGAGTGTGTGTATATATAAAAGTCTCAGGGCCTGGACCGTGGTGAGTGTGTGTGTATATCTATAAGTATCAGGGCATGGACTGTGGTGTGTGTATATATATATATAAGTATCAGGGCCTGGACTGTGGTGAGTGTGTGTGTATATATATAAGTCTCAGGGCATGGACTGTGGTGTGTGTGTATATATAAATATAAGTATCAGGGCCTGGACTGCGATGAGTGTGTGTGTATATATATAAGTCTCAGGGCCTGGTCTGTGGTGTGTGTGTATAGATATAAGTCTCAGGGCCTGGACTGTGGTGTGTGTGTATATATATATATAAGTCTCAGGGCCTGGACTGTGGTGTGTGTGTGTATATATATAAGTCTCAGGGCATGGACTGTGGTGAGTGTGTGTATATATATAAGTCTCAGTGCCTGGACTGTGGTGTGTGTGTGTATATATATATATAAGTCTCTGGGCCTGGACTGTGGTGAGTGTGTGTGTATATATATAAGTCTCAGGGCCTGGACTGTGGTGTGTGTGTGTGTATATATATAAGTCTCAGGGCCTGGACTGTGGTGTGTGTGTGTATATATATATAAGTCTCAGGGCATGGGATGTGGTGTGTGTGTGTATATATATAAGTCTCAGGGCATGGACTGTGGTGTGTGTGTGTATATATATAAGTCTCTGGGCCTGGACTGTGGTGTGTGTGTGTATATATATAAGTCTCAGGGCATGGACTGTGGTGTGTGTGTGTGTGTATATATATAAGTCTCAGGGCATGGACTGTGGTGTGTGTGTGTGTATATATATAAGTCTCAGGGCATGGACTGTGGTGTGTGTGTGTGTGTATATATATAAGTCTCAGGGCCTGGACTGTGGTGTGTGTGTGTATATATATAAGTCTCAGGGCCTGGACTGTGGTGTGTGTGTGTATATATATGAGTCTCTGGGCCTGGACTGTGGTGTGTGTGTGTATATATATAAGTCTCAGGGCATGGACTGTGGTGTGTGTGTGTGTGTGTAAATATATAAGTCTCAGGGCCTGGACTGTGGTGTGTGTGTGTATATATATAAGTCTCAGGGCCTGGACTGTGGTGTGTGTGTGTATATATATAAGTCTCTGGGCCTGGAATGTGGTGTGTGTGTGTATATATATAAGTCTCAGGGCCTGGACTGTGGTGTGTGTGTGTATATATGTAAGTCTCTGGGCCTGGACTGTGGTGTGTGTGTATATATATATATAAGTCTCAGGGCCTGGACTGTGGTGAGTGTGCGTATTTATATAAGTCTCAGAGCCTGGACTGTGGTGTGTGTGTGTATATATATAATTCTCAGGGCCTGGACTGTGGTGTGTGTGTATATATATATAAGTCTCAGGGCCTGGACTGTGGTGTGTGTGTGTATATATATAAGTCTCAGGGCCTGGACTGTGGTGTATGTGTGTGTATATATATAAGTCTCAGGGCCTGGACTGTGGTGTGTGTGTGTATATATATAAGTCTCAGGGCCTGGACTGTGGTGTGTGTGTGTATATATATATAAGTCTCAGGGCCTGGACTGTGGTGAGTGTGTGTATATATATAAGTCTCAGGGCCTGGACTGTGGTGTGTGTGTGTATATATATAAGTCTCAGGGCATGGACTGTGGTGTGTGTGTGTATATATATATAAGTCTCAGGGCCTGGACTGTGGTGAGTGTGTGTATATATATAAGTCTCAGGGCATGGACTGTGGTGTGTGTGTGTACACATATAAGTCTCAGGGCATGGACTGTGGTGTTTGTGTGTATATATATAAGTCTCAGGGCCTGGACTGTGGTGTGTGTGTATATATATATAAGTCTCTGGGACTGGACTGTGGTGTGTGTGTATATATATATAAGTCTCTGGGACTGGACTGTGGTGTGTGTGTGTATATATATAAGTCTCAGGGCCTGGACTGTGGTGTGTGTATATATATATATAAGTATCAGGGCCAGGACTGTGGTGTGTGTGTGTGTGTATATATATAAGTCTCAGGGCCTGGACCATGGTGAGTGTGTGTGTATATATATAAGTATCTGGGCATGGACTGTGGTGTGTGTATATATATATATAAGTATCAGGGCCTGGACTGTGGTGAGTGTGTGTGTATATATATAAGTCTCTGGGCATGGACTGTGGAGTGTGTGTATATATATATATAAGTATCAGGGCCTGGACTGTGGTGAGTGTGTGTGTATATATATAAGTCTCAGGGCCTGGTCTGTGGTGTGTGTGTATATATATAAGTCTCAGGGCCTGGACTGTTGTGTGTGTGTATATATATATAAGTCTCAGGGCCTGGACTGTGGTGTGTGTGTGTATATATATAAGTCTCAGGGCATGGACTGTGGTGAGTGTGTGTATATATATAAGTCTCAGGGCCTGGACTGTGGTGTGTGTGTGTATATATATATATAAGTCTCTGGGCCTGGACTTTGGTGAGTGTGTGTGTATATATATAAGTCTCAGGGCCTGGACTGTGGTGTGTGTGTGTGTATATATATAAGTCTCAGGGCCTGGACTGTGGTGTGTGTGTGTATATATATAAGTCTCAGGGCATGGGATGTGGTGTGTGTGTGTATATATATAAGTCTCAGGGCATGGACTGTGGTGTGTGTGTGTGTATATATAAGTCTCTGGGCCTGGACTGTGGTGTGTGTGTGTATATATATAAGACTCAGGGCATGGACTGTGGTGTGTGTGTGTGTGTATATATATAAGTCTCAGGGCATGGACTGTGGTGTGTGTGTGTGTATATATATAAGTCTCAGGACATGGACTGTGGTGTGTGTGTGTGTGTATATATATAAGTCTCAGGGCCTGGACTGTTGTGTGTGTGTATATATATAAGTCTCAGGGCCTGGACTGTGGTGTGTGTGTGTATATATATAAGTCTCTGGGCCTGGACTGTGGTGTGTGTGTGTATATATATAAGTCTCAGGGCATGGACTGTGGTGTGTGTGTGTGTGTATATATATAAGTCTCAGGGCCTGGACTGTGGTGTGTGTGTGTATATATATAAGTCTCAGGGCCTGGACTGTGGTGTGTGTGTGTGTATATATATAAGTCTCTGGGCCTGGACTGTGGTGTGTGTGTGTATATATATAAGTCTCAGGGCCTGGACTGTGGTGTGTGTGTGTATATATATAAGTCTCTGGGCCTGGACTGTGGTGTGTGTGTGTATATATATAAGTCTCAGGGCATGGACTGTGGTGTGTGTGTGTGTGTATATATATAAGTCTCAGGGCATGGACTGTGGTGTGTGTGTGTGTATATATATAAGTCTCAGGGCATGGACTGTGGTGTGTGTGTGTGTGTATATATATAAGTCTCAGGGCATGGACTGTGGTGTGTGTGTGTGTGTATATATATAAGTCTCATGGCCTGGACTGTGGTGTGTGTGTGTATATATATAAGTCTCAGTGCCTGGACTGTGGTGTGTGTGTGTATATATATAAGTCTCAGGGTCTGGACTGTGGTGAGTGTGTGTATATATATAAGTCTCAGGGCATGGACTGTGGTGAGTGTGTGTGTATATATAAGTCTCAGGGCCTGGACTGTGGTGTGTGTGTGTATATATATAAGTCTCAGTGCCTGGACTGTGGTGTGTGTGTGTGTATATATATAAGTCTCAGGGCATGGACTGTGGTGTGTGTGTGTATATATATAAGTCTCAGGGCCTGGACTGTGGTGTGTGTGTGTATATATATAAGTCTCTGGGCCTGGACTGTGGTGTGTGTGTGTATATATATAAATCTCAGGGCCTGGACTGTGGTGTGTGTGTGTATATATATAAGTCTCAGGGCCTGGACTGTGGTGTGTGTGTGTGTGTATATATATAAGTCTCAGGGCCTGGACTGTGGTGTGTGTGTGTATATATATATAAGTCTCTGGGCCTGGACTGTGGTGTGTGTGTGTGTATATATATAAGTCTCAGGGCCTGGACTGTGTTGTGTGTGTGTATATATATAAGTCTCAGGGCATGGACTGTGGTGTGTGTGTGTGTATATATAAGTATCAGGGCATGGACTGTGGTGTGTGTGTGTGTATATATACAAGTCTCAGGGTCTGGACTGTGGTGAGTGTGTGTATATATATATAAGTCTCAGGGCATGGACTGTGGTGTGTGTGTGTATATATATATAAGTCTCAGGGCATGGACTGTGGTGTGTGTGTGTGTATATATAAGTCTCAGGGCATGGACTGTGGTGTGTGTGTGTGTATATATATAAGTCTCAGGGTCTGGACTGTGGTGTGTGTGTGTGTATATATATAAGTCTCAGGGTCTGGACTGTGGTGTGTGTGTGTGTATATATATAAGTCTCAGGGTCTGGACTGTGGTGTGTGTGTGTGTATATATATAAGTCTCAGGGTCTGGACTGTGGTGTGTGTGTGTGTATATATATAAGTCTCAGGGTCTGGACTGTGGTGTGTGTGTGTATATATATATAAGTCTCAGGGCCTGGACTGTGGTGTGTGTGTGTATATATATAAGTCTCAGGGCCTGGACTGTGGTGTGTGTGTGTGTATATATATAAGTCTCAGGGTCTGGACTGTGGTGTGTGTGTGTGTATATATATAAGTCTCAGGGTCTGGACTGTGGTGAGTGTGTGTATATATATACGTCTCAGGGCCTGGACTGTGGTGTGTGTGTGTGTGTGTATATATATAAGTCTCAGGGTCTGGACTGTGGTGTGTGTGTGTGTATATATATAAGTCTCAGGGTCTGGACTGTGGTGTGTGTGTGTATATATATAAGTCTCAGGGCCTGGACTGTGGTGTGTGTGTGTATATATATATAAGTCTCAGGGTCTGGACTGTGGTGTGTGTGTGTGTATATATATAAGTCTCAGGGTCTGGACTGTGGTGAGTGTGTGTATATATATAAGTCTCAGGGCATGGACTGTGGTGTGTGTGTGTATATATATAAGTCTCAGGGTCTGGACTGTGGTGTGTGTGTGTGTATATATATAAGTCTCAGGGTCTGGACTGTGGTGAGTGTGTGTATATATATAAGTCTCAGGGCATGGACTGTGGTGTGTGTGTATATATATAAGTCTCAGGGCATGGACTGTGGTGTGTGTGTATATATATATAAGTCTCAGGGCATGGAATGTGGTGAGTGTGTGTGTATATATAATTCTCAGGGCCTGGACTGTGGTGTGTGTGTGTGTATATATATAAGTCTCAGGGCATGGACTGTGGTGTGTGTGTGTGTATATATATAAGTCTCAGGGCCTGGACTGTGGTGAGTGTGTGTGTATATATAAGTCTCAGGGTCTGGACTGTGGTGTGTGTGTGTATATATATATAAGTCTCAGGGTCTGGACTGTGGTGTGTGTGTGTATATATATATAAGTCTCAGGGTCTGGACTGTGGTGTGTGTGTGTATATATATAAGTCTCAGGGCATGGACTGTGGTGAGTGTGTGTATTTATATAAGTCTCAGGGCATGGACTGTGGTGTGTGTGTGTGTATATATATAAGTCTCAGGGCATGGACTGTGGTGTGTGTGTGTGTATATATATAAGTCTCAGGGCATGGACTGTGGTGTGTGTGTGTGTATATATATAAGTCTCAGGGTCTGGACTGTGGTGAGTGTGTGTATATATATAAGTATCAGGGCCTGGACTGTGGTGTGTGTGTGTATATATATAAGTCTCAGGGCATGGACTGTGGTGTGTGTGTGTGTGTATATATATAAGTCTCAGGGCATGGACTGTGGTGTGTGTGTGTATATATATATATATAAGTCTCAGGGCATGGACTGTGGTGTGTGTGTGTGTGTATATATATAAGTCTCAGGGTCTGGACTGTGGTGTGTGTGTGCGTATATATATAAGTCTCAGGGTCTGGACTGTGATGTGTGTGTGTATATATATAAGTCTCAGGGCCTGGACTGTGGTGTGTGTGTGTATATATATATAAGTCTCAGGGTCTGGACTGTGGTGTGTGTGTGTATATATATAAGTCTCAGGGTCTGGACTGTGGTGAGTGTGTGTATATATATAAGTCTCAGGGCATGGACTGTGGTGTGTGTGTGTGTATATATATAAGTCTCAGGGTCTGGCATGTGGTGTGTGTGTGTGTATATATATAAGTCTCATGGTCTGGACTGTGGTGAGTGTGTGTACATATATAAGTCTCAGGGCATGGACTGTGGTGTGTGTGTATATATATAAGTCTCAGGGCATGGACTGTGGTGTGTGTGTGTATATATATATAAGTCTCAGGTCATGGACTGTGGTGAGTGTGTGTGTATATATATAAGTCTCAGGGCATGGACTGTGGTGTGTGTGTGTATATATATAAGTCTCAGGGCCTGGACTGTGGTGTGTGTGTGTGTATATATATAAGTCTCAGGGCATGGACTGTGGTGTGTGTGTGTGTATATATATAAGTCTCAGGGCCTGGACTGTGGTGTGTGTGTGTATATATATATAAGTATCAGGGTCTGGACTGTGGTGTGTGTGTATATATATATATATATAAGTCTCAGGGCATGGACTGTGGTGAGTGTGTGTGTATATATAAGTCTCAGGGTCTGGACTGTGGTGTGTGTGTGTATATATATATAAGTCTCAGGGTCTGGACTGTGGTGTGTGTGTGTATATATATAAGTCTCAGGGCATGGACTGTGGTGAGTGTGTTTATATATATAAGTCTCAGGGCATGGACTGTGGTGTGTGTGTGTGTATATATATAAGTCTCAGGGCATGGACTGTGGTGAGTGTGTGTGTATATATAAGTCTCAGGGTCTGGACTGTGGTGAGTGTGTGTATATATATATAAGTCTCAGGGTCTGGACTGTGGTGTGTGTGTGTATATATATAAGTCTCAGGGCATGGACTGTGGTGTGTGTGTGTGTATATATATAAGTCTCAGGGCCTGGACTGTGGTGTGTGTGTATATATATAAGTCTCAGGGTCTGGACTGTGGTGTCTGTGTGTATATATATATAAGTCTCAGGGCATGGACTATGGTGTGTGTGTGTGTATATATATAAGTCTCAGGGTCTGGACTGTGGTGTGTGTGTGTATATATATATAAGTCTCAGGGCATGGACTGTGGTGTGTGTGTGTGTATATATATAAGTCTCTGTGCCTTGACTGTGGTGTCTGTGTGTATATATATATAAGTCTCAGGGCATGGACAGTGGTCTGTGTGTGTGTATATATATAAGTCTCAGGGTCTGGACTGTGGTGTGTGTGTGTATATATATAAGTCTCAGGGCATGGACTGTGGTGTGTGTGTGTGTGTATATATATAAGTCTCAGGGCATGGACTGTGGTGTGTGTGTGTGTATATATAAGTCTCAGGGCATGGACTGTGGTGTGTGTGTGTGTGTATATATATAAGTCTCAGGGTCAGGACTGTGGTGTGTGTGTGTATATTTATAAGTCTCAGGGCATGGACTGTGGTGTGTGTGTGTGTATATATATATAAGTCTCAGGGCATGGACTGTGGTGTGTGTGTGTATATATATAAGTCTCAGGGTCTGGACTGTGGAGTGTGTGTGTATATATATAAGTCTCAGGGTCTGGACTGTGGTGTGTGTGTGTATATATATATATATATAAGTCTCAGGGTCTGGAGTGTGGTGAGTGTGTGTATATATATAAGTCTCAGGGCATGGACTGTGGTGTGTGTGTGTGTATATATATAAGTCTCAGGGCCTGGACTGTGGTGTGTGTGTGTGTATATATATAAGTCTCAGGGCATGGACTGTGGTGTGTGTGTGTGTATATATATAAGTCTCAGGGTCTGGACTGTGGTGTGTGTGTGTATATATATAAGTATCAGGGCCTGGACTGTGGTGTGTGTGTGTATATATATATAAGTCTCAGGGTCTGGACTGTGGTGTGTGTGTGTGTATATATATAAGTCTCAGGGTCTGGACTGTGGTGAGTGTGTGTATATATATAAGTCTCAGGGCATGGACTGTGGTGTGTGTGTGTGTATATATATAAGTCTCAGGGTCTGGCATGTGGTGTGTGTGTGTGTATATATATAAGTCTCATGGTCTGGACTGTGGTGAGTGTGTGTACATATATAAGTCTCAGGGCATGGACTGTGGTGTGTGTGTATATATATAAGTCTCAGGGCATGGACTGTGGTGTGTGTGTGTATATATATAAGTCTCAGGTCATGGACTGTGGTGAGTGTGTGTGTATATATATAAGTCTCAGGGCATGGACTGTGGTGTGTGTGTGTATATATATAAGTCTCAGGGCCTGGACTGTGGTGTGTGTGTGTGTATATATATAAGTCTCAGGGCATGGACTGTGGTGTGTGTGTGTGTATATATATAAGTCTCAGGGCCTGGACTGTGGTGTGTGTGTGTATATATATATAAGTATCAGGGTCTGGACTGTGGTGTGTGTGTATATATATATATATATAAGTCTCAGGGCATGGACTGTGGTGAGTGTGTGTGTATATATAAGTCTCAGGGTCTGGACTGTGGTGTGTGTGTGTATATATATATAAGTCTCAGGATCTGGACTGTGGTGTGTGTGTGTATATATATAAGTCTCAGGGCATGGACTGTGGTGAGTGTGTTTATATATATAAGTCTCAGGGCATGGACTGTGGTGTGTGTGTGTGTATATATATAAGTCTCAGGGCATGGACTGTGGTGAGTGTGTGTGTATATATAAGTCTCAGGGTCTGGACTGTGGTGAATGTGTGTATATATATATAAGTCTCAGGGTCTGGACTGTGGTGTGTGTGTGTATATATATAAGTCTCAGGGCATGGACTGTGGTGTGTGTGTGTGTATATATATAAGTCTCAGGGCCTGGACTGTGGTGTGTGTGTATATATATAAGTCTCAGGGTCTGGACTGTGGTGTCTGTGTGTATATATATATAAGTCTCAGTGCATGGACTATGGTGTGTGTGTGTGTATATATATAAGTCTCAGGGTCTGGACTGTGGTGTGTGTGTGTATATATATATAAGTCTCAGGGCATGGACTGTGGTGTGTGTGTGTGTATATATATAAGTCTCTGTGCCTTGACTGTGGTGTCTGTGTGTATATATATATAAGTCTCAGGGCATGGACAGTGGTCTGTGTGTGTGTATATATATAAGTCTCAGGGTCTGGACTGTGGTGTGTGTATATATATAAGTCTCAGGGCATGGACTGTGGTGTGTGTGTGTGTGTATATATATAAGTCTCAGGGCATGGACTGTGGTGTGTGTGTGTGTATATATAAGTCTCAGGGCATGGACTGTGGTGTGTGTGTGTGTGTATATATATAAGTCTCAGGGTCAGGACTGTGGTGTGTGTGTGTATATTTATAAGTCTCAGGGCATGGACTGTGGTGTGTGTGTGTGTGTATATATATAAGTCTCAGGGCATGGACTGTGGTGTGTGTGTGTATATATATAAGTCTCAGGGTCTGGACTGTGGAGTGTGTGTGTATATATATAAGTCTCAGGGTCTGGACTGTGGTGTGTGTGTGTATATATATATATATATAAGTCTCAGGGTCTGGACTGTGGTGAGTGTGTGTATATATATAAGTCTCAGGGCATGGACTGTGGTGTGTGTGTGTGTATATATATAAGTCTCAGGGCCTGGACTGTGGTGTGTGTGTATATATATATAAGTCTCAGGGCCTGGACTGTGGTGTGTGTGTGTATATATATAAGTCTCAGGGCATGGACTGTGGTGTGTGTGTGTATATATATAAGTCTCAGGGCCTGGACTGTGGTGTGTGTGTATATATATAAGTATCAGGGCCTGGACTGTGGTGTGTGTGTGTATATATATATAAGTCTCAGGGCCTGGACTGTGGTGTGTGTGTGTATATATATAAGTCTCAGGGCATGGACTGTGGTGAGTGTGTGTGTATATATATAAGTCTCAGGGCCTGGACTGTGGTGTGTGTGTGTATATATATAAGTCTCAGGGCCTGGACTGTGGTGTGTGTGTATATATATATATAAGTATCAGGGCCTGGACTGTGGTGTGTGTGTGTATATATATAAGTCTCAGGGCCTGGACTGTGGTGTGTGTGTGTGTGTATATATAAGTCTCAGTGCCTGGACTGTGGTGTGTGTGTATATATATATAAGTCTCAGGGTCTGTACTGTGGTGTGTGTGTGTGTATATATATAAGTCTCAGTGCCTGGACTGTGGTGTGTGTGTGTATATATATAAGTCTCAGGGCCTGTACTGTGGTGTGTGTGTGTGTATATATATAAGTCTCTGGGACTGGACTGTGGTGTGTGTGTGTATATATATAAGTCTCAGGGTCTGGACTGTGGTGTGTGTGTATATATATATAAGTCTCTGGGCCTGGACTGTGGTGTGTGTGTGTATATATATAAGTCTCAGGGCCTGGACTGTGGTGAGCATAGAACATAGAACATAGAACATACAGCACAGAACAGGCCCTTCGGCCCACAATGTTGTGCCGATCCTTTGTCCTCTGTCAAGGACAATTTAATCTTTACCCCATCATTCTCCTTTATCCATTACCTATCCAAAAGCCTTTTGAAAGTCCCTAAAGTTTCTGACTCAACAACTTCCCCGGGCAAGGCATTCCATGCCTCGACCACTCTCTGGGTAAAGAACCTTCCCCTGACATCCCCCTTATATCTCCCACCCTTCACCTTAAATTTATGACCCCTTGTAACGCTTTGCTCCACCCGGGGAAAAAGTTTCTGACTGTCCACCCTATCTATTCCCCTGATCATCTTATAACCTCTATCATGTCACCCCTCATCCTTCTCCTTTCTAATGAGAAGAGGCCTAGAATGTTCAGCCTTTCCTCGTAAGACTTATTCTCCATTCCAGGCAACATCCTGGTAAATCTCCTCTGCACCCTCTCCAAGGCTTCCACATCCTTCCTAAAATGAGGCGACCAGAACTGCACACAGTACTCCAAATGAGGCCTTACCAAGGTCCTGTACAGCTGCATCATCACCTCACGGCTCTTAAATTCAATCCCTCTGCTAATGAACGCTAACACCCCATATGCCTTCTTCACAGCCCTATCCACTTGAGTTGCAACTTTCAATGATCTATGCACATAGACCCCAAGGTCTCTCTGCTCCTCCACATGCCCAAGAACCCTACCGTTAACCCAGTATTTTGCATTCATGTTTGTCCTTCCAAAATGGACGACCTCACACTTTTCAGGGTTAAACTCCATCTGCCACTTTTCAGCCCAGCACTGCAACCTATCCAAGTCCCTTTGCAGACGACAATAGCCCTCCTCGGTATCCACAACTCCACCAACCTTTGTATCATCTGCAAATTTACTGACCCACCCTTCGACTTCCTCATCCAAGTCGTTAATAAAAATCACAAACAGGAGAGGACCCAGAACTGATCCCTGCGGCACGCCACTGGTAACTGGGCTCCAGGCTGAGTATTTACCATCGAAGACCACTCTCTGCCTTCTATCAGTTAGCCAATTCTTAATCCAACTGGCCACATTCCCCACTATCCCATGCCTCCTGACTTTCTCCATAAGTCTACCATGGGGGACCTTATCAAATGCCTTACTAAAATCCATGTACACCACATCCACTGGTTTACCCTCATCCACTTGCTTGGTCACCTGCTCAAAGAATTCAATCAGGCTTGTGAGGCAAGACCTACCCCTCACAAAACCGTGCTGACTGTCCCGAATCAAGCAGTGTCTTTCCAGATGCTCAGAAATCCTATCCCTCAGCACCTTTTCCATCAACTTGCCTACCACCGAAGTAAGACTAACTGGCCTGTAATTCCCAGGGTTGTTCCTATTCCCTTTCTTGAACAGGGGCACAACATTTGCCACCCTCCAATCACCTGGTACCACCCCCGTCAGCAGAGAAGATGAAAAGATCATTGCCAGCGGCTCTGCAATTTCATCCCTTGCTTCCCATAACATCCTTGGATATACCCCGTCAGGCCCGGGAGACTTGTCTATCTTCAAGTTATTCAAAAACCCCAACACATCTTCCCTCCTAACGAGCACTTCCTCGAGCTTACCAGTCTGCTTCCCACCGTCCTCTTCAGTAATACACCCCTTCTCATTCGTAAATACCGAAGAGAAGTACTCATTCAAAACCTCACTTATCTCTTCCGGCTCAACACACAGTCTCCCGCTATTGTCCTTGACCGGACCTATGGTCCCCTTAGTCATCCTCATATTTCTGACATACGCGTAAAAGGCCTTGGGGTTTTCTTTTATCCTACCCGCCAAGCATTTTTCATGCCCTCTCTTAGCTCTCCTAATCCCTTTCTTCAGATCCTTCCTGGCCATCTTGTATCCCTCCAGAGCTATGCCTGTGCCCTTTTTCCTCAACTTTATATACGCATCCTTCTTCTTCCTAACAAGACTCTCAACCTCTCTTGTCAACCACGGTTCCCTCACATGACCATCCCTTCCCTGTCTGACAGGGACATGCTTATCAATGGCCCCTACTATCTGCTCCTTGAAAAAGTTCCACATTTCGACCGTGCCCTTCCCTGCCAGCATATGCTCCCAACTTATGCTCCTCAGTTCCTGCCTGACAGCATCATATCTACCCTTCCCCCAATTGTAAACCTTGCCCTGTTGCACATACCTATCCCTCTCCATTACCACAGTGAATGCTACAGAATTGTGATCACTATCTCCAAAGTGCTCGCCCACCAACAGCTCTATCACTTGCCCTGGTTCATTACCTAGTACCAAATCCAATATTGCCTCCCCTCTGGTCGGGCAGTCTACATACTGAGTCAGAAAAGCTTCCTGGACATACTGCACAAACACTACCCCATCCAAACTATTCGATCTAAAGAGTTGCCAATCAATATTTGGGAAGTTGAAATCCCCCATAATTACTACCCTGTGACTTCTGCTCCTTTCCAAAATCTGTTTCCCAATCTGCTCTTCCACCTCCCTGCTGCTATTGGGGGGCCTATAGAAAACTCCCATCAAGGTGACTGCTCCTTTCCTGTTCCTGACCTCAACCCACAGTGCCTCAGTCGGCAGATCCTCCTCGAAAATTCTTTCAGCAGTTGTTACACTATTTCTAACTAACAATGCCACCCCCCCACCTCTTTTACCACCATTCCTAATCTTATGAAAACATCTATAACCAGGTACCTCCAAAAACCATTCCTCCCCCTCACCTATCCACGTTTCAGTGATGGCCACAACATCGTAGTCCCAAGTGCCCATCCACGCCTTCAATTCACTCACCTTATTCCTGATGCTTCTTGCGTTGAAGTATACGCACTTTAACCCTTCTCCGTGCCCATCTGTCCTCTGTGACAGTGCTACCTTCCCCAATACCTCACTACACTCTTTGTCTTTCTGAGTGGACCCACTGGTCCCTGGATTACAAGTCCGGTTCCCATCCCCCTCCCAAACTAGTTTAAACCCTCCCGAACAGTACTAGCAAACCTCCCTCCCAGGATATTGGTGCCCCTCTGGTTCAGATGCAGCCCTTCCTGTTTGAACAGGTCCCATCTTCCCCAGAATGCAGTCCAATTATCCAAGAACTGGAAGCCCTCCCTCCTACACCATTCCTGCAGCCACGTGTTCAGCTGTGCTCTCTCCCTATTCCTAGCCTCACTATCACGTGGCGCCGGCAACAAACCAGAGATAACAACTCTGTCCGTCCGAGCTTTCAGCTTCCAGCCTAACTCCCTAAACTCACTTCTAACATCTGTGCCACCCTTCCTTCCTACGTCGTTGGTGCCAATGTGCACCACGACCTCTGGCTGCTCCCCCTCCCCTTTAAGGATCCTGAAGACGCGATCACAAACATCACGGACCCTGGCACCAGGGAGGCAACAAACCATCCGTGCGTCTCGCCTGCGCCCACAGAACCGCCTGTCCGTACTCCTCACCATCGAGTCCCCGATGACTAGTGCTCTCCCATTCTCCCTCCTTCCCTTCTGAGCCACAGTGCAGGACCCCGTGCCAGAGGCCCGGTCACTGCAGCCTGCCCCCGATAGGCCGTCCCCCCCAACAGTATCTAAAACTGTATACTTGTTGTTGAGGGGAACGACCACAGGAGATCCCTGCACTGACCTCTTCTCACCTCTAACTGTTACCCAGCTGCCTTTGATTTGTGGAGTAACGACCTCCGTGTAGCTTCTATCTATCAACCCCTCAGCTTCCCGAATGATCCTCAGTTCATCCAGCTCCAGCTCCAATTCCCTAACACGGTCTGATAGGAGCGTGTGTATATATATAAGTCTCAGGGCCTGGACTGTGGTGTGTGTGTGTGTATATATATAAGTATCAGGTCCTGGACTGTGGTGTGTGTGTGTATATATATAAGTCTCAGGGCCTGGACTGTGGTGAGTGTGTGTATATATATAAGTCTCGGGGCCTGGACTGTGGTGTGTGTGTATATATATAAGTCTCTGGGCCTGGACTGTGGTGTGTGTGTGTATATATATAAGTCTCAGAGCATGGACTGTGGTGAGTGTGTGTATATATATAAGTCTCGGGGCCTGGACTGTGGTGTGTGTGTATATATATAAGTCTCTGGGCCTGGACTGTGGTGTGTGTGTGTATATATATAAGTCTCAGGGCATGGACTGTGGTGAGTGTGTGTATATATATAAGTCTCGGGGCCTGGACTGTGGTGTGTGTGTATATATATAAGTCTCGGGGCCTGGACTGTGGTGTGTGTGTATATATATAAGTCTCTGGGCCTGGACTGTGGTGAGTGTGTGTATATATATAAGTCTCGGGGCCTGGACTGTGGTGTGTGTGTGTATATATATAAGTCTCAGGGCCTGGACTGTGGTGTGTGTGTATATATATATAAGTCTCAGGGCATGGACTGTGGTGAGTGTGTTTATATATATAAGTCTCGGGGCCTGGACTGTGGTGTGTGTGTATATATATATAAGTCTCAGGGCATGGACTGTGGTGTGTGTGTATATATATAAGTCTCAGGGCATGGACTGTGGTGTGTGTGTGTATATATATAAGTCTCAGGGTCTGGACTGTGGAGTGTGTGTGTATATATATAGTCTCAGGGTCTGGACTGTGGTGTGTGTGTATATATATATATATATAAGTCTCAGGGTCTGGACTGTGGTGAGTGTGTGTATATATATAAGACTCAGGGCATGGACTGTGGTGTGTGTGTGTGTTTATATAAGTCTCAGGGCCTGGACTGTGGTGTGTGTGTGTGTATATATATAAGTCTCAGGGCATGGACTGTGGTGTGTGTGTGTGTATATATATAAGTCACAGGGTCTGGACTGTGGTGTGTGTGTGTATATATATATAAGTCTCAAGGTCTGGACTGTGGTGTGTGTGTGTATATATATAAGTCTCAGGGCATGGACTGTGGTGTGTGTGTGTATATATATAAGTCTCAGGGTCTGGACTGTGGAGTGTGTGTGTATATATATAAGTCTCAGGGTCTGGACTGTGGTGTGTGTGTGTATATATATATATAAGTCTCAGGGTCTGGACTGTGGTGAGTGTGTGTATATATATAAGTCTCAGGGCATGGACTGTGGTGTGTGTGTGTGTATATATATAAGTCTCAGGGCCTGGACTGTGGTGTGTGTGTGTGTATATATATAAGTCTCAGGGCATGGACTGTGGTGTGTGTGTGTGTATATATATAAGTCTCAGGGCCTGGACTGTGGTGTGTGTGTGTGTATATATATATAAGTCTCAGGGCATGGACTGTGGTGTGTGTGTGTGTATATATATAAGTCTCAGGGTCTGGACTGTGGTGTGTGTGTGTATATATATAAGTCTCAGGGCATGGACTGTGGTGTGTGTGTGTGTATATATATAAGTCTCAGGGTCTGGACTGTGGAGTGTGTGTGTATATATATAAGTCTCAGGGTCTGGACTGTGGTGTGTGTGTGTATATATATATATAAGTCTCAGGGTCTGGACTGTGGTGAGTGTGTGTATATATATAAGTCTCAGGGCATGGACTGTGGTGTGTGTGTGTGTATATATATAAGTCTCAGGGCCTGGACTGTGGTGTGTGTGTGTGTATATATGTAAGTCTCAGGGCATGGACTGTGGTGTGTGTGTGTGTGTATATATATAAGTCTCAGGGTCTGGACTGTGGTGTGTGTGTGTATATATATATAAGTCTCAGGGTCTGGACTGTGGTGTGTGTGTGTATGTATATAAGTCTCAGGGCATGGACTGTGGTGTGTGTGTGTGTATATATATAAGTCTCAGGGTCTGGACTGTGGTGAGTGTGTGTATATATATAAGTCTCAGGGCATGGACTGTGGTGTGTGTGTGTGTATATATATAAGTCTCAGGGTCTGGACTGTGGTGAGTGTGTGTATATATATAAGTCTCAGGGCATGGACTGTGGTGTGTGTGTATATATATATAAGTCTCAGGGCCTGGACTGTGGTTTGTGTGTGTATATATATAAGTATCAAGGCCTGGACTGTGGTGAGTGTGTGTATATATATAAGTCTCAGGGCCTGGACTGTGGTGTGTGTGTGTGTATATATAAGTATCAAGGCCTGGACTGTGGTGTGTGTGTGTGTGTATATATATAAGTCTCAGGGCCTGGACTGTGGTGTGTGTGTGTATATATATAAGTCTCTGGGCCTGGACTGTGGTTTGTGTGTGTATATATATAAGTATCAAGGCCTGGACTGTGGTGTGTGTGTGTGTGTGTATATATATAAGTCTCAGGGCATGGACTGTGGTGTGTGTGTGTGTATATATATAAGTCTCAGGGCCTGGACTGTGGTGTGTGTGTGTGTCTATATATAAGTCTCAGGGCCTGGACTGTGGTGTGTGTGTATATATATATATAAGTCTCAGGGCATGGACTGTGGTGAGTGTGTGTATATATATAAGTCTCAGGGCCTGGACTGTGGTGTGTGTGTGTGTGTATATATAAGTATCAGGGTCTGGACTGTGGTGTGTGTGTATATATATATAAGTCTCAGGGCCTGGACTGTGGTGTGTGTGTGTATATATATAAGTCTCAGGGCATGGACTGTGGTGAGTGTGTGTATATATATAAGTCTCAGGGCCTGGACTGTGGTGTGTGTGTGTATATATATATATAAGTCTCAGGGCCTGGACTGTGGTGTGTGTGTGTATATATATAAGTCTCAGGGCCTGGACTGTGGTGTGTGTGTGTATATATATAAGTCTCAGGGCCTGGACTGTGGTGTGTGTGTGTATATATATAAGTCTCAGGGCCTGGACTGGTGTGTGTATATATATATATAAGTATCAGGGCCTGGACTGTGGTGTGTGTGTGTATATATATAAGTCTCAGGGCCTGGACTGTGGTGTGTGTGTGTATATATATAAGTCTCAGGGCCTGGACTGTGGTGTGTGTGTGTATATATAAGTCTCAGGGCCTGGACTGTGGTGAGTGTGTGTATATATATATAAGTCTCAGGGCCTGGACTGTGGTGTGTGTGTGTATATATATAAGTCTCAGGGCCTGGACTGTGGTGAGTGTGTGTATATATATATAAGTCTCAGGGCCTGGACTGTGGTGAGTGTGTGTGTATATATAAGTCTCAGGGCCTGGAATGTGGTGTTTGTGTGTATATATATAAGTCTCAGGGCCTGGACTGTGGTGTGTGTGTGTATATATATAAGTCTCAGGGCCTGGACTGTGGTGAGTGTGTGTATATATATATAAGTCTCAGGGCCTGGACTGTGGTGTGTGTGTGTATATATATATATAAGTCTCAGGGCATGGACTGTGGTGAGTGTGTGTATATATATAAGTCTCAGGGCCTGGACTGTGGTGTGTGTGTGTATATATATATAAGTATCAGGGCCAGGACTGTGGTGTGTGTGTGTGTATATATATAAAAGTCTCAGGACCTGGACTGTGGTGTGTGTGTGTATATATATAAGTCTCAGGGCCTGGACTGTGGTGTGTGTGTGTATATACATATAAGTCTCAGGGTCTGGACTGTGGTGTGTGTGTGTGTATATATATAAGTCTGAGGGCATGGACTGTGGTGAGTGTGTGTATATATATAAGTCTCAGGGCCTGGACTGTGGTATGTGTGTGTATATATATAAGTCTCAGGGCCTGGACTGTGGTGTGTGTGTGTATATATATATAAGTCTCAGGGCCTGGACTGTGGTGTGTGTGTGTATATATATAAGTCTCAGGGCCTGGACTGTGGTGTGTGTGTGTATATATATAAGTCTCAGGACCTGGACTGTGGTGTGTGTGTGTATATATATAAGTCTCAGGGCCTGGACTGTGGTGTGTGTGTGTATATACATATAAGTCTCAGGGTCTGGACTGTGGTGTGTGTGTGTGTATATATATAAGTCTCAGGGCATGGACTGTGGTGTGTGTGTGTGTATATATATAAGTCTCAGGGCATGGAATGTGGTGTGTGTGTGTGTATATATATAAGTCTCAGGGCCTGGACAGTGGTGAGTGTGTTTATATATATAAGTCTCAGTTTCTGGACTGTGGTGTGTGTGTGTGTATATCTATAAGTCTCAGGGCCTGGACTGTGGTGTGTGTGTGTATATATATAAGTCTCAGGGCCTGGACTGTGGTTTGTGTGTGTATATCTATATAAGTCTCAGGGTCTGGACTGTGGTGTGTTTGTGTGTATATATATAAGTATCAGGGCCTGGACTGTGGTGTGTGTGTGTGTATATATATAAGTCTCAGGGCCTGGACTGTGGTGAGTGTGTGTATATATATAAGTATCAGGGCCTGGACTGTGGTGTGTGTGTGTGTATATATATAAGTCTCAGGGCCTGGACTGTGGTGTTTGTGTGCATATATATAAGTCTCAGGGCCTGGACTGTGGTGAGTGTGTGTATATATATAAGTATCAGGGCCTGGACTGTGGTGTGTGTGTGTGTATATATATAAGTCTCAGGGCCTGGTCTGTGGTGAGTGTGTATATATAAGTCTCAGGGCCTGGACTGTGGTGTGTGTGTGTGTATATATATAAGTCTCAGGGCCTGGACTGTGGTGTTTGTGTGTATATATATAAGTCTCAGGGCCTGGACTGTGGTGTGTGTGTGTATATATATATATAAGTCTCAGTGCCTGGACTGTGGTGTGTGTATATATATATAAGTCTCAGGGCCTGGACTGTGGTGTGTGTGTGTATATATATAAGTCTCAGGGCATGGACTGTGGTGAGTGTGTGTGTATATATATAAGTCTCAGTGCCTGGACTGTGGTGAACGTGTGTATATATATAAGTCTCAGGGCCTGGACTGTGGTGTGTGTGTGTGTATATAAGTCTCAGGGCCTGGACTGTGTTGTGTGTGTGTGTGTGTATATATATAAGTCTCAGGGCCTGGACTGTGGTGTGTGTGTATATATATAAGTCTCAGGGCCTGGACTGTGGTGTGTGTGTGTATATATATAAGTCTCAGGGCATGGACTGTGGTGTGTGTGTGTGTATATATAAGTCTCAGGGCCTGGACTGTGGTGTGTGTGTGTATATATATAAGTCTCAGGGCCTGGACTGTGGTGTGTGTGTATATATATATAAGTCTCTGGGCCTGGACTGTGGTGTGTGTGTGTATATATATAAGTCTCAGGGCATGGACTGTGGTGTGTGTGTGTGTGTATATATATAAGTCTCAGGGCCTGGACTGTGGTGTGTGTGTGTGCATATATATAAGTCTCAGGGCCTGGACTGTGGTGTGTGTGTATATATATATATATATAAGTATTAGGGCCTGGACTGTGGTGTGTGTGTGTATATATATAAGTCTCAGGGCCTGGACTGTGGTGTGTGTGTGTATATATATAAGTCTCAGGGCCTGGACTGTGGTGTGTGTGTGTGTATATATATAAGTCTCAGGGCCTGGACTGTGGTGTGTGTGTGTATATATATAAGTCTCAGGGCCTGGACTGTGGTGTGTGTGTGTATATATATAAGTCTCAGGGCCTGGACTGTGGTGTGTGTGTGTATATATATAAGTCTCAGGGCCTGGACTGTGGTGTGTGTGTGTGTATATATATAAGTCTCAGGGCCTGGACTGTGGTGTGTGTGTGTGTATATATAAGTCTCAGGGCCTGGACTGTGGTGTGTGTGTGTATATATATAAGTCTCAGGGCCTGGACTGTGGTGAGTGTGTGTATATATATAAGTCTCAGGGCATGGACTGTGGTGTGTGTGTGTATATATATAAGTCTCAGGGCCTGGACTGTGGTGTGTGTGTGTATATATATAAGTCTCAGGGCATGGACTGTGGTATGTGTGTGTATATATATAAGTCTCAGGGCCTGGACTGTGGTGTGTGTGTGTATATATATAAGTCTCAGGGCATGGACTGTGGTGAGTGTGTATATATATATAAGTCTCAGGGCATGGACTGTGGTGTGTGTGTGTATATATATATATATAAGTCTCAGGGCATGGACTGTGGTGTGTGTGTGTATATATATATATAAGTCTCAGGGCCTGGACTGTGGTGTGTGTGTGTATATATATAAGTCTCAGGGCATGGACTGTGGTGAGTGTGTGTATATATATAAGTCTCAGGGCATGGACTGTGGTGTGTGTGTGTATATATATAAGTCTCAGGGCATGGACTGTGGTGTGTGTGTGTATATATATATAAGTCTCAGGGCATGGACTGTGGTGTGTGTGTGTATATATATAAGTCTCAGGGCATGGACTGTGGTATGTGTGTGTATATATATAAGTCTCAGGGCCTGGTCTGTGGTGTGTGTGTGTGTATATATATAAGTCTCAGGGCATGGACTGTGGTATGTGTGTGTATATATATAAGTCTCAGGGCCTCGTCTGTGGTGTGTGTGTGTGTATATATATAAGTCTCAGGGCCTGGTCTGTGGTGTGTGTGTGTGTATATATATAAGTCTCAGGGCCTGGTCTGTGGTGTGTGTGTGTGTATATATATAAGTCTCAGGGCCTGGACTGTGGTGTGTGTGTGTGTATATATATAAGTCTCAGGGCATGGACTGTGGTGTGTGTGTGTATATATATAAGTCTCAGGGCCTGGTCTGTGGTGTGTGTGTGTGTATATATATAAGTATAAGGGCCTGGTCTGTGGTGTGTGTGTGTATATATATAAGTTTCAGGGCCTGGACTGTGGTGTGTGTGTGTGTGTATATATATAAGTCTCAGGGCGTGGTGTGTGTGTGTGTATATATATAAGTCTCAGGGCATGGACTGTGGTGTGTGTGTGTGTATATATATAAGTTTCAGGGCCTGGACTGTGGTGTGTGTGTGTATATATATAAGTCTCAGGGCATGGACTGTGGTGAGTGTGTGTATATATATAAGTCTCAGGGCCTGGACTGTGGTATGTGTGTGTATATATATAAGTCTCAGGGCCTGGACTGCGGTGTGTGTGTGTGTATATATATAAGTCTCAGGGCCTGGACTGTGGTGTGTGTGTGTATATATATAAGTCTCAGGGCCTGGACTGTGGTGTGTGTGTGTATATATTTAAGTCTCAGGGCCTGGACTGTGGTGTGTGTGTGTATATATTTAAGTCTCAAGGCATGGACTGTGGTGTGTGTGTGTGTGTATATATAAGTATCAGGGCATGGACTGTGGTGTGTGTGTGTGTATATATATAAGTCTCAGGGCCTGGTCTGTGGTGTGTGTGTGTGTAGATATATAAGTTTCAGGGCCTGGACTGTGGTGTGTGTGTGTGTATATATATAAGTATCAGGGCATGGACTGTGGTGTGTGTGTGTATATATATAAGTCTCAGGGCCTGGTCTGATTTGTGTGTGTGTGTATATATATATAAGTTTCAGGGCCTGGACTGTGGTGTGTGTGTGTGTATATATATAAGTCTCAGGGCATGGACTGTGGTGTGTGTGTGTGTATATATATAAGTATCAGGGCATGGACTGTGGTGTGTGTGTGTATATATATAAGTCTCAGGGCCTGGTCTGTGGTGTGTGTGTGTGTATATATATAAGTTTCAGGGCCTGGACTGTGGTGAGTGTGTGTGTATATATCTAAGTCTCAGGGCCTGGACTGTGGTGTGTGTGTGTATATATATAAGTTTCAGGGCCTGGACTGTGGTGTGTGTGTGTATATATATAAGTTTCAGGGCCTGGACTGTGGTGTGTGTGTGTGTATATATATAAGTCTCAGGGCATGGACTGTGGTATGTGTGTGTATATATATAAGTCTCAGGGCCTGGTCTGTGGTGTGTGTGTGTGTGTATATATATAAGTCTCAGGGCATGGACTGTGGTGTGTGTGTGTATAAATATAAGTCTCAGGGCCTGGTCTGTGGTGTGTGTGTGTGTATATATATAAGTTTCAGGGCCTGGACTGTGGTGTGTGTGTGTGTATATATATAAGTCTCAGGGCATGGACTGTGGTATGTGTGTGTATATATATAAGTCTCAGGGCCTGGTCTGTGGTGTGTGTGTGTGTATATATATAAGTTTCAGATCCTGGACTGTGGTGTGTGTGTGTGTATATATATAAGTCTCAGGGCATGGACTGTGGTGAGTGTGTGTATAGATATAAGTCTCAGGGCATGGACTGTGGTATGTGTGTGTATATGTATAAGTCTCAGGGCCTGGTCTGTGGTGTGTGTGTGTATATATATATAAGTATCAGGGCCTGGTCTGTGGTGTGTGTGTGTGTGTATATATATAAGTATCAGGGCCTGGACTGTGGTGTGTGTGTGTGTATATATATATAAGTTTCAGGGCCTGGACTGTGGTGTGTGTGTGTGTATATATATATAAGTCTCAGGGCATGGACTGTGGTGAGTGTGTGTATATATATAAGTCTCAGGGCCTGGACTGTGGTATGTGTGTGTATATATATAAGTCTCAGGGCCTGGACTGTGGTGTGTGTGTGTATATATTTAAGTCTCAGAGCATGGACTGTGGTGTGTGTGTGTATATATATAAGTATCAGGGCATGGACTGTGGTGTGTGTGTGTATATATATAAGTCTCAGGGCCTGGTCTGTGGTGTGTGTGTGTGTATATATATAAGTTTCAGGGCCTGGACTGTGGTGAGTGTGTGTGTATATATATAAGTCTCAGGGCCTGGACTGTGGTGTGTGTGTGTATATATATAAGTCTCAGGGCCTGGACTGTGGTATGTGTGTGTATATATATAAGTCTCAGGGCCTGGACTGCGGTGTGTGTGTGTGTATATATATAGGTCTCAGGGCCTGGACTGTGGTGTGTGTGTGTATATATATAAGTCTCAGGGCCTGGACTGTGGTGTGTGTGTGTATATATTTAAATCTCAGGGCATGGACTGTGGTGTGTGTGTGTGTATATATATAAGTATCAGGGCATGGACTGTGGTGTGTGTGTGTGTGTATATATATAAGTCTCAGGGCCTGGTCTGTGGTGTGTGTGTGTGTATATATATAAGTTTCAGGGCCTGGACTGTGGTGTGTGTGTGTGTATATATATAAGTATCAGGGCATGGACTGTGGTGTGTGTGTGTATATATATAAGTCTCAGGGCCTGGTCTGTGGTGTGTGTGTGTGTATATATATAAGTTTCAGGGCCTGGACTGTGGTGTGTGTGTGTGTATATATATAAGTCTCAGGGCATGGACTGTGGTGTGTGTGTGTGTATATATATAAGTATCAGGGCATGGACTGTGGTGTGTGTGTGTATATATATAAGTCTCAGGGCCTTGTCTGTGGTGTGTGTGTGTGTATATATATAAGTTTCAGGGCCTGGACTGTGGTGAGTGTGTGTGTATATATATAAATCTCAGGGCCTGGACTGTGGTGTGTGTGTGTATATATATAAGTTTCAGGGGCTGGACTGTGGTGTGTGTGTGTATATATATAAGTTTCAGGGCCTGGACTGTGGTGTGTGTGTGTGTATATATATAAGTCTCAGGGCATGGACTGTGGTATGTGTGTGTATATATATATAAGTCTCAGGGCCTGGTCTGTGGTGTGTGTGTGTGTGTATATATATAAGTCTCAGGGCATGGACTGTGGTGTGTGTGTGTATATATATAAGTCTCAGGGCCTGGTCTGTGGTGTGTGTGTGTGTATATATATAAGTTTCAGGGCCTGGACTGTGGTGTGTGTGTGTGTATATATATAAGTCTCAGGGCATGGACTGTGGTATGTGTGTGTATATATATAAGTCTCAGGGCCTGGTCTGTGGTGTGTGTGTGTATATATATATAAGTTTCAGGGCCTGGACTGTGGTGTGTGTGTGTGTATATATATAAGTCTCAGGGCATGGACAGTGGTGAGTGTGTGTATAGATATAAGTCTCAGGGCATGGACTGTGGTATGTGTGTGTATATGTAGAAGTCTCAGGGCCTGGTCTGTGGTGTGTGTGTGCATATATATATAAGTATCAGGGCCTGGACTGTGGTGTGTGTGTGTGTGTATATATATAAGTTTCAGGGCCTGGACTGTGGTGTGTGTGTGTGTGTGTATATATATATAAGTCTCAGTGCATGGACTGTGGTGAGTGTGTGTATATATATAAGTCTCAGGGCCTGGACTGTGGTATGTGTGTGTATATATATAAGTCTCAGGGCCTGGACTGTGGTGTGTGTGTGTATATATTTAAGTCTCAGGGCATGGACTGTGGTGTGTGTGTGTGTATATATGTAAGTATCAGGGCATGGACTGTGGTGTGTGTGTGTATATATATAAGTCTCAGGGCCTGGTCTGTGGTGTGTGTGTGTGTATATATATAAGTTTCAGGGCCTGGACTGTGGTGTGTGTGTGTGTATATATATAAGTCTCAGGGCATGGACTGTGGTATGTGTGTGTATATATATAAGTCTCAGGGCCTGGTCTGTGGTGTGTGTGTGTGTGTGTATATATATAAGTCTCAGGGCATGGACTGTGGTGTGTGTGTGTATATATATAAGTCTCAGGGCCTGGTCTGTGGTGTGTGTATATATATAAGTCTCAGGGCATGGACTGTGGTGTGTGTGTGTATATATATAAGTCTCAGGGCCTGGTCTGTGGTGTGTGTGTGTGTATATATATAAGTTTCAGGGCCTGGACTGTGGTGTGTGTGTGTGTATAAATATAAGTCTCAGGGCATGGACTGTGGTATGTGTGTGTATATATATAAGTCTCAGGGCCTGGTCTGTGGTGTGTGTGTGTGTATATATATAAGTTTCAGGGCCTGGACTGTGGTGTGTGTGTGTGTTTCTATATAAGTCTCAGGGCATGGACTGTGGTGAGTGTGTGTATATATATAAGTCTCAGGGCATGGACTGTGGTATGTGTGTGTATATATATAAGTCTCAGGGCCTGGTCTGTGGTGTGTGTGTGTGTATATATATAAGTATCAGGGCCTGGTCTGTGGTGTGTGTGTGTGTATATATATAAGTATCAGGGCCTGGACTGTGGTGTGTGTGTGTGTATATATATAAGTCTCAGGGCATGGACTGTGGTGAGTGTGTGTATATATATAAGTCTCAGGGCATGGACTGTGGTATCTGTGTGTATATATATAAGTCTCAGGGCCTGGACTGCGGTGTGTGTGTGTGTATATATATAAGTATCAGGGCATGGACTGTGGTGTGTGGTTGTGTGTATATATATAAGTCTCAGGGCCTGGACTGTGGTGTGTGTGTGTGTGTATATATATAAGTCTCAGGGCCAGGACTGTGGTGTGTGTGTGTGTATATATATAAGTCTCAGGGCCTGGACTGTGGTGTGTGTGTGTATATATATAAGTCTCAGGGCATGGACTGTGGTGTGTGTGTTTGTATATATAAGTCTCAACGCCTGGTCTGTGGTGTGTGTGTGTGTGTATATATATAAGTTTCAGGGCCTGGACTGTGGTGTGTGTGTGTGTATATATATAAGTCTCAGGGCATGGACTGTGGTATGTGTGTGTATATATATAAGTCTCAGGGCCTGGTCTGTGGTGTGTGTGTGTGTGTATATATATAAGTATCAGGGCATGGACTGTGGTGTGTGTGTGTATATATATATAAGTCTCAGGGCCTGGACTGTGGTGTGTGTGTGTATATATATATAAGTTTCAGGGCCTGGACTGTGGTGTGTGTGTGTGTATATATATAAGTCTCAGGGCATGGACTGTGGTGAGTGTGTGTATATATATAAGTCTCAGGGCCTGGTCTGTGGTGTGTGTGTGTGTATATATAAGTCTCAGGGCATGGACTGTGGTGAGTGTGTGTATATATATAAGTCTCAGGGCCTGGTCTGTGGTGTGTGTGTGTGTATATATATAAGTATCAGGGCCTGGTCTGTGGTGTGTGTGTGTGTATATATATAAGTTTCAGGGCCTGGACTGTGGTGTGTGTGTGTGTATATATATAAGTCTCAGGGCCTAGTCTGTGGTGTGTGTGTGTGTGTATATATATAAGTCTCAGGGCATGGACTGTGGTGTGTGTGTGTATATATATATAAGTCTCAGGGCCTGGTCTGTGGTGTGTGTGTGTGTATATATATAAGTTTCAGGGCCTGGACTGTGGTGTGTGTGTGTATATATATATAAGTCTCAGGGCATGGACTGTGGTGTGTGTGTGTATATATATAAGTCTCAGGGCCTGGTCTGTGGTGTGTGTGTGTGTATATATATAAGTTTCAGGGCCTGGACTGTGGTGTGTGTGTGTGTATATATATAAGTCTCAGGGCATGGAATGTGGTGAGTGTGTTTATATATATATAAGTCTCAGGGCATGGACTGTGGTGTGTGTGTGTATATATATAAGTCTCAGGGCCTGGTCTGTGGTGTGTGTGTGTGTATATATATAAGTTTCAGGGCCTGGACTGTGGTGTGTGTGTGTGTATATATATAAGTCTCAGGGCATGGACTGTGGTGAGTGTGTGTATATATATATAAGTCTCAGGGCATGGACTGTGGTGAGTGTGTGTATATATATATAAGTCTCAGGGCCTGGACTGTGGTGTGTGTGTGTGTATATATATAAGTCTCAGGGCATGGACTGTGGTGTGTGTGTGTATATATATATAAGTCTCAGGGCCTGGTCTGTGGTGTGTGTGTGTGTATATATATAAGTTTCAGGGCCTGGACTGTGGTGTGTGTGTGTGTATATATATATAAGTCTCAGGGCATGGACTGTGGTGAGTGTGTGTATATATATAAGTCTCAGGGCCTGGACTGTGGTGTGTGTGTTTATATATATAAGTCTCAGGGCATGGACTGTGGTGTGTGTGTGTATATATATAAGTCTCAGGGCATGGACTGTGGTGAGTGTGTGTATATATATAAGTCTCAGGGCCTGGACTGTGGTGTGTGTGTGTGTGTATATATAAGTCTCAGGGCCTGGTCTGTGGTGTGTGTGTGTAGATATATAATTCTCAGGGCCTGGACTGTGGTGAGTGTGTGCGTATAAATATAAGTCTCAGGGCATGGACTGTGGTGAGTGTGTGCGTATAAATATAAGTCTCAGGGCATGGTCTGTGGTGTGTGTGTGCGTATAAATATAAGTCTCTGGGCCTGGACTGTGGTGAGCGTGTGTGTATATATATAAGTCTCAGGGCCTGGACTGTGGTGTCTGTGTGTGTATATATATAAGTCTCTGGGCCTGGACTGTGGTGTGTGTGTGTATATATATAAGTATCAGGGCCTGGACTGTGGTGTGTGTGTGTGTATATATAAGTCTCAGGGCCTGGACTGTGGTGTGTGTGTGTGTATATATATAAGTCTCTGGGCCTGGACTGTGGTGTGTGTGTGTGTATATATATAAGTCTCTGGGCCTGGACTGTGGTGTGTGTGTGTGTATATATATAAGTCTCAGGGCCTGGACTGTGGTGTGTGTATGTATATATATATAAGTCTCAGGGCCTGGACTGTGGTGTGTGTGTGTATATATATAAGTCTCTGGGCCTGGACTGTGGTGTGTGTGTGTATATATATAAGTCTCTGGGCCTGGACTGAGGTGAGTGTGTGTATATATATAAGTCTCAGGGCCTGGACTGTGGTGTCTGTGTGTGTATATATATAAGTCTCTGGGCCTGGACTGTGGTGTGTGTGTGTGTATATATATAAGTCTCTGGGCCTGGACTGTGGTGTGTGTGTGTGTATATATATAAGTCTCAGGGCCTGGACTGTGGTGTGTGTATGTATATATATATAAGTCTCAGGGCCTGGACTGTGGTGTGTGTGTGTTTATATATAAGTCTCTGGGCCTGGACTGTGGTGTGTGTGTATATATATATAAGTCTCTGGGCCTGGACTGAGGTGAGTGTGTGTATATATATAAGTCTCAGGGCATGGACTGTGGTGTGTGTGTGTATATATATAAGTCTCAGGGCCTGGACTGTGGTGTGTGTGTGTATATATATAAGTTTCTGGGCCTGGACTGGGGTGAGTGTGTGTGTATATATGTAAGTCTCAGGGCCTGGACTGGGGTGAGTGTGTGTGTGTATATATATAAGTCTCAGGGCCTGGACTGGGGTGAGTGTGTGTGTGTATATATATATAAGTCTCAGGGCCTGGACTGGGGTGAGTGTGTGTGTGTATATATATATAAGTCTCAGGGCCTGGACTGGGGTGAGTGTGTGTGTATATATATAAGTATCAGGGCCTGGACTGGGGTGAGTGTGTGTGTATATATATAAGTCTCAGGGCCTGGACTGGGGTGAGTGTGTGTGTGTATATATATAAGTCTCAGGGCCTGGACTGGGGTGAGTGTGTGTGTATATATATAAGTCTCAGGGCCTGGACTGGGGTGAGTGTGTTTGTGTATATATATGTCTCAGGGCCTGGACTGGGGTGAGTGTGTGTGTATATATATAAGTCTCAGGGCCTGGACTGGGGTGAGTGTGTGTGTATATATATAAGTCTCAGGGCCTGGACTGGGGTGAGTGTGTGTGTGTGTATATATATAAGTCTCAGGGCCTGGACTGGGGTGAGTGTGTGTGTATATATATAAGTCTCAGGGCCTGGACTGTGGTGTGTGTGTGTGTATATATATAAGTCTCAGGGCCTGGACTGTGGTGTGTGTGTGTATATATATAAGTCTCAGGGCATGGACTGTGGTGTGTGTGTGTGTATATATATAAGTCTCTGGGCCTGGACTGTGGTGTGTTTGTGTGTGTATATATATAAGTCTCAGGGCATGGACTGTGGTGTGTGTGTGTATATATATAAGTCTCAGGGCCTGGTCTGTGGTGTGTGTGTGTGTGTATATATATAAGTTTCAGGGCCTGGACTGTGGTGTGTGTGTGTGTATATATATAAGTCTCAGGGCATGGACTGTGGTATGTGTGTGTATATATATAAGTCTCAGGGCCTGGTCTGTGGTGTGTGTGTGTGTATATATATATATAAGTATCAGGGCATGGACTGTGGTGAGTGTGTGTATATATATATAAGTCTCAGGGCCTGGACTGTGGTGTGTGTGTGTATATATATATAAGTTTCAGGGCCTGGACTGTGGTGTGTGTGTGTGTATATATATAAGTCTCAGGGCATGGACTGTGGTGAGTGTGTGTATATATATAAGTCTCAGGGCCTGGTCTGTGGTGTGTGTGTGTGTATATATATAAGTCACAGGGCATGGACTGTGGTGAGTGTGTGTATATATATAAGTCTCAGGGCCTGGTCTGTGGTGTGTGTGTGTGTATATATATAAGTATCAGGGCCTGGTCTGTGGTGTGTGTGTGTGTATATATATAAGTTTCAGGGCCTGGACTGTGGTGTGTGTGTGTGTATATATATATAAGTCTCAGGGCATGGACTGTGGTGTGTGTGTGTATATATATATAAGTCTCAGGGCCTGGTCTGTGGTGTGTGTGTGTGTATATATATAAGTTTCAGGGCCTGGACTGTGGTGTGTGTGTGTGTATATATATAAGTCTCAGGGCATGGACTGTGGTGTGTGTGTGTATATATATAAGTCTCAGGGCCTGGTCTGTGGTGTGTGTGTGTGTATATATATAAGTTTCAGGGCCTGGACTGTGGTGTGTGTGTGTGTATATATATAAGTCTCAGGGCATGGACTGTGGTGAGTGTGTTTATATATATATAAGTCTCAGGGCATGGACTGTGGTGTGTGTGTGTCTATATATAAGTCTCAGGGCCTGGTCTGTGGTGTGTGTGTGTGTATATATATATAAGTTTCAGGGCCTGGACTGTGGTGTGTGTGTGTATATATATAAGTCTCAGGGCATGGACTGTGGTGAGTGTGTGTATATATATATAAGTCTCAGGGCATGGACTGTGGTGAGTGTGTGTATATATATATAAGTCTCAGGGCCTGGACTGTTGTGTGTGTGTGTTTCTATATATAAGTCTCAGGGCATGGACTGTGGTGTGTGTGTGTATATATATAAGTCTCAGGGCCTGGTCTGTGGTGTATGTGTGTGTATATATATAAGTTTCAGGGCTGGACTGTGGTGTGTGTGTGTGTATATATATAAGACTCAGGGCATGGACTGTGGTGAGTGTGTGTATATATATAAGTCTCAGGGCCTGGACTGTGGTGTGTGTGTGTATATATATAAGTCTCAGGGCATGGACTGTGGTGTGTGTGTGTATATATATAAGTCTCAGGGCATGGACTGTGGTGAGTGTGTGTGTATATATATAAGTCTCAGGGCCTGGACTGTGGTGTGTGTGTATGTGTATATATAAGTCTCAGGGCCTGGTCTGTGGTGTGTGTGTGTATATATATAAGTCTCAGGGCCTGGACTGTGGTGAGTGTGTGCGTATAAATATAAGTCTCAGGGCCTGGACTGTGGTGAGTGTGTGCGTATAAATATAAGTCTCAGGGCATGGTCTGTGGTGTGTGTGTGCATATAAATATAAGTCTCTGGGCCTGGACTGTGGTGAGCGTGTGTGTATATATATAAGTCTCAGGGCCTGGACTGTGGTGTCTGTGTGTGTATATATATAAGTCTCTGGGCCTGAACTGTGGTGTGTGTGTGTATATATATAAGTATCAGGGCCTGGACTGTGGTGTGTGTGTGTGTATATATATATAAGTCTCAGGGCCTGGACTGTGGTGAGTGTGTGTGTATATATAAGTCTCAGGGCATGGACTGTGGTGTGTGTATGTATATATATAAGTCTCAGGGCCTGGACTGTGGTGTGTGTGTGTATATATATAAGTCTCTGGGCCTGGACTGTGGTGTGTATGTGTATATATATAAGTCTCTGGCCCTGGACTGGGGTGAGTGTGTGTATATATATAAGTCTCAGGGCATGGACTGTGGTGTGTGTGTGTGTATATATATAAGTCTCTGGGCCTGGACTGTGGTGTGTGTGTGTGTATATATATAAGTCTCAGGGCCTGGACTGTGGTGTGTGTATGTATATATATAAGTCTCAGGGCCTGGACTGTGGTGTGTGTGTGTATATATATAAGTCTCTGGGCCTGGACTGTGGTGTGTGTGTGTATATATATAAGTCTCTGGGCCTGGACTGGGGTGAGTGTGTGTATATATATAAGTCTCAGGGCCTGGACTGTGGTGTGTGTGTGTATATATATAAGTCTCTGGGCCTGGACTGGGGTGAGTGTGTGTATATATATAAGTCTCAGGGCCTGGACTGTGGTGTGTGTGTGTATATATATAAGTCTCAGGGCCTGGACTGTGGTGTGTGTGTGTATATATATATAAGTCTCAGGGCCTGGACTGGGGTGAGTGTGTTTGTGTATATATATAAGTCTCAGGGCCTGGACTGGGGTGAGTGTGTGTGTATATATAAGTCTCAGGGCCTGGACTGGGGTGAGTGTGTGTGTATATATATAAGTCTCAGGGCCTGGACTGGGGTGAGTGTGTGTGTGTATATATATAAGTCTCAGGGCCTGGACTGGGGTGAGTGTGTGTGTATATATATAAGTCTCAGGGCCTGGACTGGGGTGAGTGTGTGTGTGTATATATATAAGTCTCAGGGCATGGACTGTGGTGTGTGTGTGTGTGTATATATATAAGTATCAGGGCCTGGACTGTGGTGTGTGTGTGTGTATATATATAAGTCTCAGGGCCTGGACTGGGGTGAGTGTGTGTGTGTATATATATAAGTCTCAGGGCCTGGACTGTGGTGAGTGTGTGTGTGTATATATATAAGTCTCAGGGCCTGGACTGTGGTGTGTGTGTGTATATATATAAGTCTCAGGGCCTGGACTGTGGTGAGTGTGTATATATATATAAGTCTCAGGGCCTGGACTGGGGTGAGTGTGTGTGTGTATATATATAAGTCTCAGGGCATGGACTGTGGTGTGTGTGTGTATATATATAAGTCTCAGGGCCTGGACTGTGGTGTGTGTGTGTATATATATACGTCTCAGGGCCTGGACTGGGGTGAGTGTGTGTATATATATAAGTCTCAGGGCCTGGACTGTGGTGTGTGTGTGTATATATATAAGTCTCAGGGCCTGGACTGGGGTGAGTGTGTGTATATATATAAGTCTCAGGGCCTGGACTGGGGTGAGTGTGTGTATATATATATAAGTCTCAGGGCCTGGACTGGGGTGAGTGTGTGTATATATATAAGTCTCAGGGCATGGACTGTGGTGTGTGTGTGTATATATATAAGTCTCAGGGCCTGGACTGGGGTGAGTGTGTGTATATATATAAGTCTCAGGGCCTGGACTGGGGTGAGTGTGTGTATATATATAAGTCTCAGGGCCTGGACTAGGGTGTGTGTGTGTATATATATAAGTCTCAGGGCCTGGACTGGGGTGAGTGTGTGTATATATATAAGTCTCAGGGCCTGGTCTGTGGTGTGTGTGTGTGTATATATATAAGTCTCAGGGCATGGACTGTGGTGAGTGTGTGTATATATATAAGTCTCAGGGCCTGGTCTGTGGTGTGTGTGTGTGTATATATATAAGTATCAGGGCCTGGTCTGTGGTGTGTGTGTGTGTATATATATAAGTTTCTGGGCCTGGACTGTGGTGTGTGTGTGTGTATATATATAAGTCTCAGGGCCTGGTCAGTGGTGTGTGTGTGTGTATATATATAAGTCTCAGGGCATGGACTGTGGTGTGTGTGTGTATATATATATAAGTCTCAGGGCCTGGTCTGTGGTGTGTGTGTGTGTATATATATAAGTTTCAGGGCCTGGACTGTGGTGTGTGTGTGTGTATATATATAAGTCTCAGGGCATGGACTATGGTGTGTGTGTGTATATATATAAGTCTCAGGGCCTGGTCTGTGGTGTGTGTGTGTGTATATATATAAGTTTCAGGGCCTGGACTGTGGTGTGTGTGTGTGTATATATATAAGTCTCAGGGCATGGACTGTGGTGAGTGTGTTTATATATATATAAGTCTCAGGGCATGGACTGTGGTGTGTGTGTGTATATATATAAGTCTCAGGGCCTGGTCTGTGGTGTGTGTGTGTGTATATATATAAGTTTCAGGGCCTGGACTGTGGTGTGTGTGTGTATATATATAAGTCTCAGGGCATGGACTGTGGTGAGTGTGTGTATATATATATAAGTCTCAGGGCATGGACTGTGGTGAGTGTGTGTATATATATATAAGTCTCAGGGTCTGGACTGTGGTGTGTGTGTGTGTATATATATAAGTCTCAGGGCATGGACTGTGGTGTGTGTGTGTATATATATAAGTCTCAGGGCCTGGTCTGTGGTGTGTGTGTGTGTGTGTATATATATATATAAGTTTCAGGGCCTGGACTGTGGTGTGTGTGTGTGTATATATATAAGTCTCAGGGCATGGACTGTGGTGAGTGTGTGTATATATATAAGTCTCAGGGCTTGGACTGTGGTGTGTGTGTGTATATATATAAGTCTGAGGGCATGGACTGTGGTGTGTGTGTGTATATATATAAGTCTCAGGGCATGGACTGTGGTGAGTGTGTGTATATATATAAGTCTCAGGGCCTGGACTGTGGTGTGTGTGTGTGTGTATATATAAGTCTCAGGGCCTGGTCTGTGGTGTGTGTGTGTAGATATATAAGTCTCAGGGCCTGGACTGTGGTGAGTGTGTGCGTATAAATATAAGTCTCAGGGCCTGGACTGTGGTGAGTGTGTGCGTATAAATATAAGTCTCAGGGCATGGTCTGTGGTGTGTGTGTGCGTATAAATATAAGTCTCTGGGCCTGGACTGTGGTGAGCGTGTGTGTATATATATTAGTCTCAGGGCCTGGACTGTGGTGTCTGTGTGTGTATATATATAAGTCTCTGGGCCTGGACTGTGGTGTGTGTGTGTATATATATAAGTATCAGGGCCTGGACTGTGGTGTGTGTGTGTGTATATATATATATAAGTCTCAGGGCCTGGACTGTGGTGGGTGTGTGTGTATATATAAGTCTCAGGGCATGGACTGTGGTGTGTGTATGTATATATATAAGTCTCAGGGCCTGGACTGTGGTGTGTGTGTGTATATATATAAGTCTCTGGGCCTGGACTGTGGTGTGTGTGTGTATATATATAAGTATCTGGCCCTGGACTGGGGTGAGTGTGTGTATATATATAAGTCTCAGGGCATGGACTGTGGTGTGTGTGTGTGTATATATATAAGTCTCTGGGCCTGGACTGTGGTGTGTGTGTGTGTATATATATATGTCTCATGGCCTGGACTGTGGTGTGTGTATGTATATATATAAGTCTCAGGGCATGGACTGTGGTGTGTGTGTGTATATATATAAGTCTCTGGGCCTGGACTGTGGTGTGTGTGTGTATATATATAAGTCTCTGGGCCTGGACTGTGGTGTGTGTGTGTGTATATATATAAGTCTCAGGGCCTGCCCTGTGGTGTGTGTGTGTATATATATACGTCTCAGGGCATGGACTGTGGTGTGTGTGTGTATATATATAAGTCTCAGGGCCTGGACTGGGGTGAGTGTGTGTGTGTATATATATAAGTCTCAGGGCCTGGACTGTGCTGTGTGTGTGTATATATATATATAAGTCTCAGGGCCTGGACTGGGGTGAGTGTGTGTGTGTATATATATATAAGTCTCAGGGCCTGGACTGGGGTGAGTGTGTGTGTATATATATAAGTATCAGGGCCTGGACTGGGGTGAGTGTGTGTGTATATATATATAAGTCTCAGGGCCTGGACTGGGGTGAGTGTGTGTGTGTATATATATAAGTCTCAGGGCCTGGACTGGGGTGAGTGTGTGAGTATATATATAAGTCTCAGGGCCTGGACTGGGGTGAGTGTGTTTGTGTATATATATAAGTCTCAGGGCCTGGACTGGGGTGAGTGTGTGTGTATATATATAAGTCTCAGGGCCTGGACTGGGGTGAGTGTGTGTGTATATATATAAGTCTCAGGGCCTGGACTGGGGTGAGTGTGGGTGTGTATATATATAAGTCTCAGGGCCTGGACTGGGGTGAGTGTGTGTGTATATATATAAGTCTCAGGGCCTGGACTGGGGTGAGTGTGTGTGTGTATATATATAAGTCTCAGGGCATGGACTGTGGTGTGTGTGTGTGTGTATATATATAAGTCTCAGGGCCTGGACTGTGGTGAGTGTGTGTGTGTATATATATAAGTCTCAGGGCCTGGACTGTGGTGTGTGTGTGTATATATATAAGTCTCAGGGCCTGGACTGTGGTGTGTGTGTGTGTGTATATATAAGTCTCAGGGCCTGGTCTGTGGTGTGTGTGTGTAGATATATAAGTCTCAGGGCCTGGACTGTGGTGAGTGTGTGCGTATAAATATAAGTCTCAGGGCCTGGACTGTGGTGAGTGTGTGCGTATAAATATAAGTCTCAGGGCATGGTCTGTGGTGTGTGTGTGCGTATAAATATAAGTCTCTGGGCCTGGACTGTGGTGAGCGTGTGTGTATATATATATAAGTCTCAGGGCCTGGACTGTGGTGTCTGTGTGTGTATATATATATAAGTCTCTGGGCATGGACTGTGGTGTGTGTGTGTATATATATATAAGTATCAGGGCCTGGACTGTGGTGTGTGTGTGTGTATATATATATAAGTCTCAGGGCCTGGACTGTGGTGTGTGTGTGTATATATATAAGTCTCTGGCCCTGGACTGGGGTGAGTGTGTGTATATATATAAGTCTCAGGGCATGGACTGTGGTGTGTGTGTGTGTATATATATAAGTCTCTGGGCCTGGACTGTGGTGTGTGTGTGTGTATATATATAAGTCTCAGGGCCTGGACTGTGGTGTGTGTATGTATATATATAAGTCTCAGGGCCTGGACTGTGGTGTGTGTGTGTATATATATAAGTCTCTGGGCCTGGACTGTGGTGTGTGTGTGTATATATATAAGTCTCTGGGCCTGGACTGGGGTGAGTGTGTGTATATATATAAGTCTCAGGGCATGGACTGTGGTGTGTGTGTGTATATATATAAGTCTCAGGGCCTGGACTGTGGTGTGTTTGTGTATATATATAAGTCTCTGGGCCTGGACTGGGGTGAGTGTGTGTATATATATATAAGTCTCAGGGCCTGGACTGGGGTGAGTGTTTGTGTATATATATAAGTCTCAGGGCCTGGACTGGGGTGAGTGTGTGTGTATATATATAAGTCTCAGGGCCTGGACTGGGGTGAGTGTGTGTGTGTATATATATAAGTCTCAGGGCATGGACTGTGGTGTGTGTGTGTGTGTGTATATATATAAGTCTCAGGGCCTGGACTGTGGTGAGTGTGTGTGTGTATATATATAAGTCTCAGGGCCTGGACTGTGGTGTGTGTGTGTATATATATAAGTCTCAGGGCCTGGACTGTGGTGAGTGTGTGTATATATATAAGTCTCAGGGCCTGGACTGGGGTGAGTGTGTGTGTGTATATATATAAGTCTCAGGGTATGGACTGTGGTGTGTGTGTGTATATATATAAGTCTCAGGGCCTGGACTGTGGTGTGTGTGTGTATATATATAAGTCTCAGGGCCTGGACTGTGGTGAGTGTGTGTATATATATAAGTCTCAGTGTCTGGACTGTGGTGTGTGTGTGTATATATATAAGTCTCAGGGCCTGGACTGTGGTGTGTGTGTATATATATAAGTCTCAGGGCCTGGACTGGGGTGAGTGTGTGGAGATATATAAGTCTCAGGGCCTGGACTGTGGTGTGTGTGTGTATATATATATAAGTCTCAGGGCCTGGACTGGGGTGAGTGTGTGTATATATATAAGTCTCAGGGCCTGGACTGGGGTGAGTGTGTGTGCATATATATCAGTCTCAGGTTCTGGGCTTTGTGTGTGTGTGTGCATATATATCAGTCTCAAGGTCTGGGCTGTGGTGTGTGTGTGTGTGCTTATATATACTCTAAGGGTCTGGGCTTTGTGTGGTCTGTGTGTGTGCATATATATAAGTCTCACGGTCTGGGCTGTGGTGTATGTGTGTGTGTTTGTATCTATATGCCTCAGGGCCTGCTCTGTGGTGTGTGTGTATATATTTATACATCTCAGGTCCTGGACTGCGGTGTGTGTGTGTGTGTGTGTCTGTGTGTCTGTGTGTGTGTATATATGTATGTCTCAGGGTCTGGACTGCAGTGTGTGTGTGTGTGTGCATTTATTTCAGTCTCAGGGCCTGGGCTGTGGTGTGTGTGTGTGTGAGTGTTTGTGTGCATAGAGATAAGTCTCATTGTCTGGGCTGTGGTGTGTGTGTGTGTGTGTGTGTGTGTGTGTGTGTGTGTGTGTGTGTGTGTGTGTGTGTGTGTGTGTGTGTGTGTAAGTCTCAGGGTCTGTACTGTGGTGTGTGTGTGTGTGTGAGTGCATATATATCAGTCTCAGGGTCTGGGCTGTGGTGTGTGTGTGTGTGCATATATATACTGTCAGGGTCTGGCTTTGTGTGGTCTGTGTGTGTGCATATATATAAGTCTCACGGTCTGGGCTGTGGTGTATGTGTGTGTGTTTCTGTGTGTGTGTGTTTGTATCAATATGTCTCAGGGCCTGGTCTGTGGTGTGTGTTTGTGTATATATTTAAACATCTCAGGTCCTGGACTGCGGTGTCTGTGTGTGTGTCTGTGTGTGTGTCTGTGTGTGTGTGTGTATATATATGTATGTCTCAGGGTCTGGACTGCGGTGTGTGTGTGTGTGTGTGTGTGTGCATTTATTTCAGTCTCAGGGCCTGGGCCGTGGTGTGTCCATGGAGATTGACATTAATTACAGTCTCTGCTTCTCTCTCCACAGATGCTGCCAGACCTGCCGAGTATTTCCAGCATTTCTTGTTTTTACTTCAGATTTCCAGCTTCTGCAGTATTTTGCTTTTATTATAACAATTACCCTTTGTTTCTTGCCACTGAGCCCATTTTGTATTTTTGGGTGAACAAGTTTCTCCTCAACTCCCCGCTAATCCTTCTCCCAAGCACTTTAAGTCACTGCCCCCTAGTCACTGATCTCTCTGCATAGGTGAATAGACTCTTCACCTCCACTCTATCCAGGCCCCACAAAATTATGTCCATTTCAATCGGATCTCCCTTCAGCCTTCACTGTTCCAAGTATAATAGCCCCAGCCTATCTCATCTTTCTTCAGAGCTGCATTTTTCCAGTCCTTGTAAATCTCCTCAGTCGCCTCTCTCACGCAATTACATCCTTTGTGTAATGAGGTGACCAGAACTTCACACAGTACTCAGGTTGTGGCCTAACCAATGATTTATACAGTTCTAGTTTAACCTCCCTGCTCCTGTATTCTATACCTCAGCTAATAAGGGAAAGGATTCCATATGCCTTCTTAACCACCTATCGACCTGACCTGCTACCTGCAGGGATCAGTGGACATTGACTCCAAGGTCCCTCACTTGCTCTACACTTCTCAGTATTTTCCGATTGATCGTCTATCCCTTTGCCTTGTCTGACCTCCTCAATTACATCGTCTCATACTTAACCAGGTTGAATTCCATTTGACACTTTTCTGCCATCAATATTTTCGAGCAGCCTACAGCTATCCTCCTCGCTATCTACCGCACGGCCAATCTGTGTACCATCTGCAAACATCTTGATCATGCCCCCTACATTTACGTTCAAATCGTTAATATACACCACAAAAAGCAGGGGACCCAGTACTGAGCCCTGTGGAACGCCACTGGAAACAGACCTCAAGTCAGTAAATCACCCGTCAACAAACAGCCTTTGTTTCCTGTCACTGAGCCAATTTTGTATCCAGCTTGCTGCAGTTCCCTGGATTCCATGGGATTTTATTTGTTTTAACTAGTATGCCACATGGGACCTTGTCAAAATCCATGTAGACCATATCATCAGCACTACCCTCATCTATCATCCTTACTACGTTGTCGAAAAATTCAATCAAGTTGGTCAAACAATATCTTCCCTGATCAAATCCATGCTGACTGTCCTTGATTGACCTGAGCCTTTCTAAGTGACAGTTTATCCTGTCTCACAGAATAGATTCCAATACTTTGCCCACTACTGAGTTTACACTGACTGGTCTGCAATTATTCGGTCTATCCCTTGCTCCATTTTTAAAGAGGTGCAATGTTAACAGTTCACCAATCCTCCGGCACTACACCTGTATCCAGTGAGGATTGGAAAAGGATGGTCAGACCCTCTGCTATTTCCTCTCTCAATTCTTTTGACAGCCTAGAATACATTTCATCTGGCCCTGGTGGTTTAGCAACTTTCAAAGATGCTAATCCCATTAATACTTCCTCTCTCCCTATGTATATCAGATCCAATAATTCACTCTCCTCCTCCTTAAACACAATATCTGCATCGTCCCCTCTTCTGTTAAGACAGATACAAAGAATTCATTAAGAACCATACCAACATCTTCCTCCCCTACTCATGTATATCCATTTATGTATATAGATTTTCAAAAGGCCTGTGATCAAATGACATTTCATAGACTTGTCATGACATGGATTAATGTGACAGTGATAGTGTGGATATGACACTGACTGAGGGACAGAAAACAGAGAGAAGTGGTGAACAGTCATTGTTCAGACTGGAGGTGGAGGGGAGTATACAGTACTGTTTCTCAGGGTTCGATTCACTCCGCAAGATATCAAGAAACGATTGAAGGCACTGGATACTGCAAAGGCTGTGGGCCCTGACAATATTCCGGAAATAGTACTGAATACCTGTGCTCCAGAACTTCCATTCCCCCATCAAACTGTTCCAGTACAGCTACAACATTGGCCTCTATCCTGCAATGTGGAAAATTGCCCAGGTATGTCCTGTACACAAAAAGCAGGACAAGTCCAACCCGGCCAATTACCGCCCCATCAGCCTACTCTCAATCATCAGTAAGGTGATGGAAGGTGTCAACGACAATGCTACCAAACAGCACTTGCTTAGCAATGACCAGCTCAGTGACGCTCAGTTTGGGTTCCGCCAGGGTCACACAGCTCCTGACCTCATGACAGCCTTGGTGCAAACATGGACAAAGGAGCTGAATTCAATAGGTGACGTATGAGTGACTGCCCTTGACACCAAGGCAGCATTTGACTGAGTATGGCATCAAGGAGCCAGAGCAAAAATGGAGTCAGTGGGAATCAGGTGGAAAACTCTCTGCTAGTTGGAGTCATACCTAGCACAAAGGAATATGGTTGTGGTTGTTGCAGGTCAATCAGCTCAGCTCCAGGACATCACTGCAGGAGTTCCTCATTGTTGTGTCCTAGGCCCAACCATCTTCAGCTGCTTCATCAATGACCTTCCTTTAATGATCAGGTCAGATGTGGGGATGTTCGCTGATGATTGCACAATTTTCAGCACCATTTGTGACTCCTCAAATATTGAAGCAGTCTGTGTAGAAATGCAGCAAGACTTGGACAATGTCAAGGCTTGGGCTGATAATTGGCAAGTATCGTTCACTCTGCACAAGCGCCTGGCAATGACGGTCTCCGACAAGAGATAATCTAAGCATCCCCCTTGACATTCAATGACATTACCATAGCTGAATCCCCCACTATCGCATCTTAGGGGCTACCATTGACCAGATACTGAACAGGAGTAGCCATATAAATACCGTGGCTAAAAGAGCATGTCATCGGTGAGGAATCCTGAGGCGAGTAACTAACCTCCTGACTCACCAAAGCCAGTCAACCATCTACAAGGCACAAGTCAGGACTGTGATGGAATATTCTCTGCTTGCCTGGATGGGTGCAGCTCCAAAAACACTCAAGAAGCTCGACACCATCCAGGACAAAGCAGCACTTGATTGGCACCCCATCCACAACATTCACTATCTTCACCACCAACGCAAAGAGGCAGCAGTGTGTACCATCTACAAGATGCACTGCAGCAACGCACCAAGTCTACTTAGACAGCATCTTCCAAACACACAACCTCTATCACATAGAAGGACAAGGGCAGCAGATGTATGGAAACACCAGCACCTGCAAGTTCCCCTCGAAGCCAGACATCATCCTGACTTGGAACTATATCACTGTTCCTTCTCTTTCACTGGGTCAAAATACTTGAACTCCTTCCTAACAGAACTGTGAGTGTACCTACCCCACGTGGACTGCAGTGGTTCATGAAGGCAGCTCACCACCACCTTCTCAAGGGCAATTAGGGATGGACAATAAATGCTGGCTTATCCAGCGATGTCCACATCCCATGAATGAATAAAAAAAGATGCCAGAGAACTGGAGGGCTGTAAATGTTACACCCTGTTTAAAAAAGGAGAGGTTGGATAAGCCCTGTAACTATCAGTCCAATGCTGATTCTTGGAAAATTGTTTAGGCCATAACCCAGCACAAAAATATTTCTTGCTTGTAAAATCATGTCTTAATAAATGGCGAGTAGCACGGATAGCTTCATGGAAAATCATTTCTGATCATCTTGATAGTTTGTTGATGTAATTGTGAGTGTTAGAGAGGATTGCGTGTTTCGTGTGATAGAATCATAGAATCGTTGAAAGTTTAAGGCACAGAAAGAGGCCACTTGGCCCATCGTGTCTGTGCCAGCTGAAAAATTATCCACCTATTCTAATCCAGCATTTGATCCCTAGCCCTGCAGATTATGACATTTGAGGTTCACATCCAGGCTCTTTTTGAATGAGTGGAGGGTTTCTGCCTCAACCATCTTTCATGAAGTGAATTCCAGATCCCCACTAAAAGGAGGGGACCCAGTACCGAACCCCGTAGAAAACCACTGGAAACATTCCTCCAGTCAATACCCGTCAATAATTACCCTTTGCTTCCTGTCACTGAGGCAATTTTGTATTTCTGGGTGAACATGTTTTTCCTCAACTCCCTTCTGATATTTCTACCAATCACTTTAAATCTATATCCCCTAGTCACTGATCTTTCTGTTAATGTGAATAGACTCTTCATCTCCACTCTATCCAGGCCCCGCAAAATGTTGTTCATTTCAATCAGATCGCCCCTCAGCCTTCTCTGTTCCATGGAGAACAACCCCAGCCTTTCCAATACTTCCTCTTAGCTGCATTTTTCCAGTCCTGGCAACATCCTCGTAAATCTCCTGTGAACCCTCTCTAGTGCAATTATATCCTTTCTGTTACCAGAACTGCACACAGTTTTCAAGTTGTGGCCTAACCAATGATTAAGACAGTTCCAGCATAACCTCCCAGATCTTTCATTCTATACCTCGGCTAATAAAGGAAAGGATTCCATATGCCTTCTTAACTGCCTTATTGACCTGTCCAGGTATCTTCAGGGATATGTGGGCATTCACTCCAAAGTCCATTACTTCCTCTACACTTCTCAGTATTGTCCTAGTAATCGTGTATTCCTTTGCTTGGTTGAGCTTCCCAATTGCATCATCTCGGACTTAACCAGGTCGAATCCCATTTTTCTGCCCATCTGACCAGACCATCAATATCTTCCTGCAGCCAACAGCTATCCTTCTCGCTATCCACCGCATGGCCAATCTTTGTGTCGTCTGCAAACGTCTTGATCATACCCACTACATTTACGTCTAAATCTTTAATATAGACCACAAAACGCAGGGGACCCATTACTGAGCCCTGTGGAATGACACTGGAAACAGTCCTCCAGTCGCAAAAATACTTGTCAATAAATTACCCTTTGTTTCCTGCCACTGAGCCAATTTTGTATCCGCCTTGCTGCATTTCTCTGGACGCCATGGGATTTTATTTTTTGAACCAATCTTTCAGGTGGGAGCTTGTCAGAAGCCTTGCTAATATCCATGTAGACCACATCAACTGCACTACCCTCATCTATATTCCCTGTAACATCTTCAAAAAATTCAATCAATTTGGTTAAACAAGAGCGTCCCTTAACAAATCCATGCTGACTATCCTTGATAAACCTGTGCCTCTCTAAATGACAGTTTATCCCGTCTCTCAGAATAGATTCCAATAATTTGCCCACGACTGATGTTATACTGACTAGCCTGTAATTATTCAGATTATCCTTCGCTCCCTTTTTAAACAGAGGTACAATGTTAGCAATTCTCCAATACTCCGGCACCACAACTGTATCTAGTGAGATTGGGAAATGATGGTCGGCAGACCCTCTGCTATTTCATTTCTTACTTCTTTGAACAGCCTGGGGTACATTTCATCCGGCTGTGGTGATTTATCAACTTTCAAGGATGCTAATCCCATTAATACTTCCTCTCTCCCTATGTTTATTATATCCAATAATTCACACTTTTCCTCCTTAACGACAATATCTAAATCCCCCCTCTTTTCTGAAGACATACGCAAAGTGCTCAATAAGAACCAGTCCAATATCTTCCACCCTTATACAAAGGTTACCTTTCTGATCTTTTATGGGTCCTACTCTCCCCTTAGTTATCCTCTTACTCTTAATGTATTGAGAAAACATCTTTGGGTTCACCTTGATTTTGCTTGCCAATATTCGTTCATGCCCTCTCTTTCCTTTCCTAATTTCCTTTTTGATTTGATCCCTCCTCTTTCTATACTCCTCTCGGCTTTCTGCAGTATTGAGTTCTCAGTGTCGGACATAAGCTTTGCTTTTCTGCGTTATCCTACCCTGTCGGCTCCTTGACATCCATGGGACTCGAGATTTGGCCGCCTCACCCTTTTTTTTTGTGGGAACATGTTTATCTTGAACCTCTGGAATCTCCCCTTTGAATGCCTCCCACTGCTCTGAGACTGAATTACCTTCAAACAGCTGTTTCCTCAGTTGAACAGCCTGGGGTACAACTTTCCCCATTGAGAACTCTAACTGCTGATATATCTCTTGTCCTGTCCCATAATTCAGATAAAACTAACTGAATTATGATAACTCCCACCAAAATGCTCCCCGACTGTCACTCCTCCACCTGCCCATCTTCATTTCCTAAAACAATGTCTAAAACCGCACCCTCTCTTGTTGGACTTGTTACATCCTGGTCAAAAACGTTCTCCTGAATGCACCTCAAGATTTCTGCTCCCTCAATTCTTTTCATACTAAAATTATCGCAGTTAATATTGGGGTAATTAAAATCCCCTACTATTCCTGTCCGATTGTTCTTGCACTTCTCAGAGTCTTGCCTACATATCCGATCTTCTATCTCCCTCTAACTATTTGGCTGTCGGGATCACATTCCCAGCAGTGTGATTGTCCCTTTCTGGTTCCTTAGCTCAATCCATATGGTCTCATTTGATGAACCTTCCAACATATCATCCCTCCTCACAGCTGCAATAGATTCCTTGACCGAAATTGCCACTTCCCCTCCGTTCTTATCCCCCTCCCTATCGTGTCTGAAAACCCTGTAACCAGGAACGTTGAGCTGCCATTCCTGTCCCTCCTTAAGCCATGTTTCTGTAATAGCTATGATATCATACTGCGACCTGTCTATCTGTGCCCTCAGCTCATCTACTTTATTTGCTATACTCCTTGCATTGAAATAGATACCCTTGAGCACTGCCAACCTCTTTTAAAAAAGAATTCTAACCCTCTTTTCCTCTGTCTCCTGGACTCATCCATTAATTTTCTGCCTTCTATTTTCGTTTCAGGTTTTGTCCCTACTGATTCTACCCTCGGGTCCCCATCCCCCTGCAAAACTAGTTTAAACCCTCCCCGACAGCACTCGCAAAACGTTCTGCAAGTAACCCAGTCCCGGCTCCGATCAGGTGCAACCAGTCCGGCCTGTACAGGTCCCATCTAATCCAAAGCTGGTCCCAATGTCCCAGGAATCTGAAGCTCTCCCTCCTGCACCATCTTCCCAGCCACACATTCATCTGTCTTCGTTTTCTATTTCTATACTCAGTTGTGCATGGCACTGGGAGTAATCCAGAAGTTAACACTTTGAGGTCCTGCTGGCCTGTTTCTTCCCTCGCTCCATAAATTCTGACTGCAGGACGACATTCCTCTTTCTACCTTTGTCTTTGGTTCCGATGTGGACCATGACAGCTGGCTGTTCGCCTTCTCCTTCAAGATGCTCTGCAGTCGCTCAGTGACATCCTTGTCCCTGGAACCAGACAAGCATGACACCATCCTCGATTCACGTCTGTGGCCACATAAACGCCTGCCTGTTCCCCTGACTATTGAACACTAAGGCTCTTCCAGTCATCCCTAGACCCCGCTCTGCAGCTCAGCCACCCGTGTTGACACGGACTTGGCTCTGGCTGCACTCCCCAGGTGAAGCATCACTTTACTCAGTATTCTGAACTGAATACCTGTTGGAGAGTGAGATGCACTCAAGGGTTTGCAGCACTACCTGCCTGATTCTTTTGGACTGTCTGGGGATCACCCATTCCCTCTCTCCCTGCATAATTTTCAGCTGTTGGGTGACCACATCAAAAACATGCTAAAGCTGAATAAACTGGTGTATTAGAAGGAAGAATGTGCAGCGTTGATGGAAGAAGACAGGGAATGGGATTAGGAATTGCTCATTCGGAGAGGCGATGCAGACACGTCGGACTGAATAGTTCCTTCTGTGCTGTAATAACACTGTGATGGGGCGTCTCAGATGGGTGTAATGGTGGAGAATGGGGGATCCGTGTTGGGAAAGGGAAGTTATCCTATGGGAACCGGAATCTTAGCAGGGACTCTCCGACAGCCTGTCCGGGTCGAAGGCATCCAGGAAGTATCCTCCCTGCCTCCTCCTCCTCCTGAGGTAGCCTGCGGATTCCTGGTGCCAATGCCTGTGTCCTCATGATGGTGATGATATGAAGGGTGCATCAGAACAGCATGAACTTGGACACCTGCTCCAGTGTGTACTGGAGGGCTCACCCCGAGCGGATCAGACGTCAGAAGCATTGCTTCATCACACCGATGGCCAGTTCCACCATGTTCCTGGTGACTTCATTGCTCACGTTATACACATGTTAATTGTGTGAGGTTGGTTGGTGGTGGGATGTGGTTTGGGGGTGTAGAAACACGAGCTGTGTCTAGAGGGGGTTTTCTTTGTCTCCGAGGAGTTGCATTCTGGTTCTGCATGGAGACCCGCAGTGTTGGGACTGGTTGACTGCTTCAGAATGAAGGTATGGTGGCTGCTGCCAGGATAGAGGACATTCACCAACATGATGGACTGGGCATGCTCAGACACCAACTGTACATTAATGGAGTGAGAGTTCTTTCAGTAACTGTACCTCTCCCCGTTGACATGGGGGCCCCTCAGAGCCACGGACACCATCAGGATTCCCGCTATCCTGACAAAGCCATGGGATCTCACATCCTGCTTCTCCCTGATGAGGGAGAAAATGATGACATAGATGGTCACCCTCACCTCACTGAATTATCAATGGGAATGGACAACACACAGGCCTAGTAACTACTGGTCAGTTAGTTTAACATCAGTTGTGAGGAAGGTTTTAGAAACAATAATCAGGGAAAAAGGACAACACACACTTGGAGAGGTTTGAGTTAATTAAGGATTGTCAGCACGGATTTCTAAAAGGCAGATTATGCTTGACTGAACTAATTGAATTTATTTCGATGATCAGAGATGGTTGATGAAGGGAATGTGGTGGATGTTGTCTACATGGATTTTATGAAAGTATTTGATGGAGAACCGAACAAATGTTTGGTTAACAAAATTGAAGCTCATGGAATAGCATCTAATTGGATCAAAAATTGTGCAAAGGACAGCAAAAAGAGAAATGTGTTAAATGGTTGTTTTTCAGACTGGAGGATGGTAGACAGTGATTTTCCCCAAGGGTCAGTGTTAGGACCACAGTTTTTCTTTTGGTTTATATATAAGTGACAGGGTTCTTGGAATACAGAGTAGAATTTGACAGTTTTCTGATGATACCAATCTTGGAGGAGTGGTAAACAGTGAGGATGTTACAAACTGTTTGCAACAGGATATAGATAGGCTAGCACAATGGACAGAGAAGTGGCAGGTGGAATTTAATACAGAGGAGTGTGAGCTGATGCATTTTGTCAGAAGGAATAGGAAGGCAATATAGACTTAATGACACAGTTCTAAAGATTGTGCAGGAACAGAGGGACTTGTGGCTCTAAATGCATTGATCTGTGAAGGTGGCAGGACATATTCGGAGAATGTTTGGCAAAACATATCAGATCTTGGGCTTCATCATTAGAGGCAAAGATACAAAAGCAGGGAAATTATGCTGAAACTTTATAAAGATTTGGTTAGGCCCCAACGAGAGAACTATGTCCAGTTCTGGTCACCACACTCGGAAGGATGTGAAGGTCCCTGAGGGTGTGCGGAGGAGATTTACCAGAATGGTTCCAGGGATGGGGGTTTAGTTCCAAAGTGAGTTTGGAGAAGATGGAGTTGTTCTCCCTGGAGTAAAGGAGTTTGAGAGAGATTTGATAGAGGTGTACAAGATTATGATAGGCTAAGATAAGATAGACAAGGAAAAACTGTTCCCATTAACTGATGAAACACGGACCAGGGGACACAGATGGAAGCTTTTGGGTAAGAGATGTAGGGGAATATGAGGAAGAACTTTTTTACACAGTGGATGTTAATGAGCTGGAACTCACTGCCCAGGAAGGTGGTGGAAGCCGAGACAATCAATGATTTCAAAAGGAAATTGAATGAAATTAACTTACAGGTATATGAGAAATGAGCTGGGAGTGGCACTGACTGGATTACTCCAGCGAGAGATGGCCTCCTTTTGTGTTGTGCATGACTCTACGACTCCATTGATTTCTACGAGTCTATGCTGTATGTGTCTACTGCTCCTGCCTGGGAAGATCCAGATATATAGACTTTCAATGAAACTAACAGCTCCGTCCTCACCCTGGTGTGAGTCTACAGGTCGTGTTACAGGAGGTGACACAGCTCTGCGACCACCTCCTTATTGAATCAGAGTCACCCACACACTGCTCTTGGGTTAATTGTAGGTAGGAAAAGAGCTCTTGGAAAACCCGGGGTGGGTAGGGAAGAGTCCCTCCTCCATCTTTACAGAGCTTCCGTTCTCTGCAGTCTCTGCTCCATTTGTGGGTCATGTTACAGATCCAGAGACACTGTAACTACAGTCCCCATACCTCGTACAGAGTTGAGTCACCAAATCCTCTGTCCTCCCTGAATGTCTGCAGCAGCTCACAACGCAACCTCTAGAAACCCATCCACAACACCTGCACTGACTTTACAATAGCAGAAGTAAGTCAAAAGCCCCTCACCTGTAGGTCGGATGCCTGGTCCTTTTAAATAACACTAGAGGGGATTCATTGTGATGCTAAATGCATATTCAGTTGACAGTGACTAACACAAGCAGTCAGTGGTCATGCCGAGACCTGATTTCAAAGACGTACTCAAAGCTGTCTGGTTGGGACATTGAAGTCACATTCAAAAATATCCTCACATGAGTATCACAAACATAGTATGACTCGCTGGAGCCCTGTCCAGCATGGGGCACTGTGCTGACCATACTAGAGCCCTGTCCAGCATGAGGCACTGTGCTGACCATACTAGAGCCCTGTGCAGCATGGGGCACTGTGCTGACCACACCAGAGCCCTGTCCAGTATGGGGCACTGTGCTGACCATACTAGAGCCCTGTGCAGCATGGGGCATTGTGCTGACAATACTAGAGCCCTGTCCAGCATGGGGCATTGTGCTGACAATACTAGAGCCCTGTCCAGCATGGGGCACTGTGCTGACCATACTAGAGCCCTGTGCAGCATGGGGCATTGTGCTGACCACACTAGAGCCCTGTCCAGCATGGGGCATTGTGCTGACCACACTAGAGCCCTGTCCAGCATGGGGCATTGTGCTGACAATACTAGAGCCCTGTCCAGCATTGGGCATTGTGCTGATAATACTAGATCCCTGTCCAGCATGGGGCATTGTGCTGACCATACTAGAGCCCTGTCCAGCATGAGGCACTGTGCTGACCATACTAGAGCCCTGTCCAGCATGAGGCACTGTGCTGACCACACTAGAGCCCTGTCCAGCATGGGGCATTGTGCTGACCACACTAGACACCTGTCCAGCATGGGGCATTGTGCTGACCATACTAGAGCCCTGTCCAGCATGAGGCACTGTGCTGACCATACTAGAGCCCTGTCCAGCATGGGGCAATGTGCTGACCATACTAGAGCCCTGTCCAGCATGAGGCACTGTGCTGACCATACTAGAGCCCTGTCCAGCATGGGGCATTGTGCTGACCACTCTAGAGCCCTGTCCAGCATGGGGCATTGTGTTGACCATACTAGAGCCCTGTCCAGCATGGGGCACTGTGCTGACCATACTAGAACCCTGTCCAGCATGGGGCACTGTGCTGACCATACTAGAGCCCTGTCCAGCATTAGGCACTGTGCTGATAATACTAGAGCCCTGTCCAGCATGGGGCATTGTGCTGACCATACTAGAGCCCTGTCCAGCATGGGGCACTGTGCTGACCATACTAGAGCCCTGTCCAGCATGAGGCACTGAGCTGACCATACTAGAGCCCTTTCCAGCATGGGGCATTGTGCTGACCATACTAGAGCCCTGTCCAGCATGGGGCACTGGGCTGACCATACTAGAGCCCTGTCCAGCATGGGGCACTGTGCTGGCAATACTAGGGCCCTGTCCAGCATGGGGCATTGTGCTGACCACTCTGGAGCCCTGTCCAGCATGGGGCATTGTGCTGACCATACTAGAGCCCTGTCCAGCATGGGGCATTGTGCTGATAATACTAGAGCCCTGACCAGCATGGGGCATTGTGCTGACCATACTAGAGCCCTGTCCAGCATGGGGCACTGTGCTGACCATATTAGAGCCCTGTCCAGCATGGGGCATTGTGCTGACCACACTAGAGCCCTGTCCATCATGGGGCATTGTGCTGACCATACAAGAGCCCTGTCCAGCATGGGGCATTGTGCTGACCATACTAGAGCCCTGTCCAGCATGGGGCATTGTGCTGACCATACTAGAGCCCTGTCCAGCATGGGGCACTGTGCTGATAATACTAGAGCCCTGTCCAGCATGGGGCATTGTGCTGACCATACAAGAGCCCTGTCCAGCATGGGGCATTGTGCTGACCATACTAGAGCCCTGTCCAGCATGGGGCATTGTGCTGACCATACAAGAGCCCTGTCCAGCATGGGGCATTGTGCTGACCATACTAGAGCCCTGTCCAGCATGGGGCACTGTGCTGATAATACTAGAGCCCTGTCCAGCATGGGGCATTGTGCTGACCACACTAGAGTCCTGTCCAGCATGGGACATTGTGCTGACCATACTAGAGCTCTGTCCAGCATGGGGCATTGTGCTGACCACTCTAGAGCCCTGTCCAGCCTGGGGCATTGTGCTGACCTTACTAGAGCCCTGTCCAGCATGGGGCACTGTGCTGGACATACTAGAGCCTTGTCCGGCATTGGGCACTGTGCTGACCACACTAGAGCCCTGACCAGCATGAGGCACTGTGCTGATCATACTAGAGCCCTGTCCAGCATGGGGCATTGTGCTGACCATACTGGAGCACTGTCCAGCTTGGGGCATTGTGCTGACCATACTAGAGCCCTGTCCAGCATGGGGCATTGTGCTGACCATACTAGAGCACTGTCCAGCATGGGGCACTGTGCTGACCACACTAGAGCCCTGTCCAGCATGGGGCTTTGTGCTGACCGTACTAGAGCCCTGTCCAGCATGGGGCATTGTGCTGACCATACTAGAGCCCTGTCCAGCATGGGGCATTGTGCTGACCATACTAGAGCCCTGTCCAGCATGGGGCATTGTGCTGACCATACTAGAGCCCTGTCCAGCATGGGGCATTGTGCTGACCATACTAGAGCTCTGTCCAGCATGGGGCATTGTGCTGACCATACTAGAGCCCTGTCCAGCATGGGGCACTATGCTGACCACTCTAGAGCCCTGTCCAGCATGAGGCACTGTGCTGACCATACTAGAGCACTGTCCATCATGGGGCATTGTGCTGACCATACGAGAGCCCTGTCCAGCATGGAGCATTGTGCTAACCACTCTAGAGCCCTGTCCAGCATGAGGCACTGTGCTGACCATACTAGAGCTCTGTCCAGCATGGGGCATTGTGCTGACCATACGAGTGCCCTGTCCAGCATGGGGCATTGTGCTGACCATACGAGAGCCCTGTCCAGCATGGGGCATTGTGCTAACCACACTAGAGCCCTGTCCAGCATGGGGCACTATGCTGACCACTCTAGAGCCCTGTCCAGCATGAGGCACTGTGCTGACCATACTAGAGCCCTGTCCAGCATGAGGCACTGTGCTGATCATACTAGAGCCCTGTCCAGCATGGGGCACTGTGCTGATCATATTAGAGCCCTGTCCAGCATGGGGCATTGTGCTGACCATACTAAGGCCCTGTCCAACATGGGGCATTGTGCTGACCATACTAGAGCCCTGTCCAGCATGGGGCATTGTGCTGACCATACTAGTGCCCTGTCCAGCATGGGGCATTGTGCTGACCATACTAGAGCCCTGTCCAGCATGGGGCATTGTGCTGACCATACTAGAGCCCTGTCCAGCATGGGGCATTGTGCTGACCATACTAGAGCCCTGTCCAGCATGGGACATTGTGCTGACCATACTAGAGCCCTGTCCAGCATGGGGCATTGTGCTGACCATACTAGAGCCCTGTCCAGCATGGGGCATTGTGCTGACCATACTAGAGCCCTGTCCAGCATGGGGCATTGTGCTGACCATACTAGAGCCCTGTCCAGCATGGGGCACTGTGCTGACCATCCTAGAGCCCTGTCCGGCATGGGGCATTGTGCTGACCATACTAGAGCTCTGTCCACCATTGGGCACTGTGCTGACCACACAAGTGTACTGCCCACCATGGGGCACTGTGCTGACCATACTAGAGCCTTGTCCAGCATGGGGCATTGTGCTGACCATACTAGAGCCCTGTCCAGCATGGGGCACTGTGCTGACCATACTAGAGCATTGTCCACCATTGGGCACTGTGCTGACCACACAAGTGTACTGCCCACCATGGGACACTGTGCTGACCACACTAGAAGTGGCCGGCTGTGTGGTTCGCATCATTTTATGGGTCCCATCTTCTGCGCCCTGAGCAACAGTGGGTCTGTAGAGTTGAAAATCGTGGCTAGGAACAGATACAGAGAGAAAGAAATTCACTTTAAAAAGAGAATTGAGAAAAGATTGAAGGCATATTATTTGCAGAAATATGGGAAATGCACAGGGGAATGGGACTAATGGAGTGGTGAGGCCATGGAGTGATTCAGACTCAAGAATGAGAATATTAAAATTTAGGTGCTGCCAGACCGGGAGCCATTGTAGATCAATGAGCACAGGGGTGATGGGTGATCGGGATTTGGTGCGAGTTAGGATACAGGCAGCAGAGTTCTGGATGGGCTGTGGTTTATGGAGGTTTATAACTGGGAGGGTGACCAGGAGAGATTCGGAATCGTCAAGTGTGGATTTAACAAAGGCACATATGAGGGTTTATGCAGCAGATGGGCTGAGGCTGAAGTGGAGACGGGTGATATTACTTAGGTGGTAGTAGACAGGGTTGGTGATGGAGAGAATTTGGAGATGAACTCAAGTAAGGTAAAAATAGAACACAGAGGTTGTAAACTGTCTGGTTCAGCCTCAGGATCGGGTATGTGGTTCACAGATAGGGGATGGAGTTTGTGATGGAGACCAATGGACCAATGACACTGTCTTCTCTCTTCCCACAATTTACGTTCCAGAACAGTATTTCAGTAAACAGGGTTTACAGATCTCCTAGCTGGAAATAGTGACAGTATCAGCAGCAAAGAGGAGAGAGTAAATTACAAGAACTGAAATACCGTTCGCAGTGGTTTATACAGCTGATTTCTGGAGATAGAGATTCAGCAGAAATAACAACAGCAGAAAGGAGGGCAGAGAAAATTACAGGAGCAGTAATGCAGTTAAACATGGTTAATCAAGGTAATTACTGGAGATATTCACCGGGATTAACAACAGCAGCAAGGAGGGTAGAGTAAATTACAGGAATATAATACAGTTAAACATGGTTTAAAGAATAAATACCTGGAAACAGATACTAACCAGGGACACCAACGAGACCGAGGATGGGATAAGAAATGTATTGAGCAATCCGAAGTGTGAGGTAGATGCGAAAGTCTAATGAGAACCGATCATAATGTGTAGAAAGATCGTGAAGTTCTGAGGATAAACTCTTGCTCATTGTTGTAACATTCCAATCTATTGTTCTCAGACTCTGACCCATTGTTATCAGATTCTGACCCATTGTTCTCAGATTCTGACCCATTGTTCTCAGATTCTGACCCATTGTTCTCAGACTCTGACCCATTGTTATCAGACTCTGACCCATTGTTCTCAGATTCTGACCCATTGTTCTCAGATTCTGACCCATTGTTCTCAGATTCTGATCTATCCTCTCCCTCTCTCTGGAGCCGCTGATCCCTGTGAGTGCCGGGCGTGATGCTCCCGCTGACAGTATGATAACACATCGAAAGGAGTCCCATATTAATAGAAGAGGGAAACCCTCCTGTGACACAATTCGGTCCATGGAGACTGACATTAATTACAGTCACTGAACAAACAGTTTCAGTTAACACCTTTCTATCCAACACCTTTTTGTACCACAATAAACTGGAACTCTTACCCAGTCTGAATGGATGTATAGGGGTTTCTGAGGGAAGGAATAGTGGAAATAGCAGAGGCACTGGCCAGAATCTTCCAATCCTCCTTGGATATGGGTGTGATGACAGAGGATTGGAGGATTGTAAATCTTACATCCTGTTTAAAAAAGGAGATATGCGATAAATGCTGTAATTACTGACCAGTCAGACTAGTGTCACGACTGGGGACATTTGTAGACGTGACAACCCAAGAGAAAAATACTTGTTGCTTGTAAAAACATTGGATAGTAAATGGTTAGCAACCTGGATATGCTAAAGACTATTGATGTCTGGCAAACAACAACAAAAACAACAATTTATATTTAGATATTGCCTTTAATGTTATAAAAAATCCCAAGGTGCTTCACAGGAGCATCATGAAGCAAAGTGCGAACTGAGATACAACAGGAGATATTAGGTCAAAGGACCAACAGCTTAGCCAAAGAGGAAGGTTTCAAGGAATGTCTTAAAGGAGGAAAGTGAGATGGAGAGGTGCAGAGGTGGAGATGTGTAGGGAGGATACTGCAGCTTGGGCCCCGGCAGCTGAAGGCACGGTCGCCAGTGGTGCAGTGATTTAATTAACGGATGTAAAAGAGGCCAGAATTAGAGGAGCACAGATGTCTCGATGGGTTCTGGAGCTGGAGGAGATTACAGAGATAGGGAGGGGCGAGGCCATTGAGAGATATGACAACAAGGATGAGAATTTTAAAATCAAGATATTGCTTGATTGGGAGCCAATGTCGGTCAGTGTCATATAAACGGGACTTGGTGTGAGCTAAGACATGGGTAGCAGAGTTTTGGATGACCTCATGTTTACAGAGAGTAAATGTGGGAGATCAGCCAGGAGTGAGTTGGAATAGTCACATCGAGAGGTGACGAAGGCATGAATGAGGTTTCAGCAGCAGATGGGCTGAGACAGGGGTGAAGTCAGGCGATGTTACTGAGATGGCAATAGGCGGTTGTAATTCTACCCTGAAAATGAGGTTAAAGCTCATGTTGTGATGAAATGTGACACCAAGGATGTAAACATATTGTCTCAATCTCAGACTGTCACCAGGAAGAGGGATGGAATCAATAGCAAGGGAACAGAGTTGGAGTGGGGAGTGAAAACAATGGCTTCAGTCTTCCCAATATTTAATTGGAGGAAATTTCTGCTCATCCAGTACTGGGTGTCGGATAATCAGTCTGATAATTTAACAACAGTGGAGGAGTGGAGAGAGGTGGTGGTGAGGTAAACTTGATGGAATTATTTGATAAAACAATGGAGAGGGTTGATGAGGGTGGTGTGATTGAAGTTATATATATGGACTTTCAAAAGGTGTTCGATCAAGTGACATTCAATAGACAAATTAGGAAAACTGAACACTATGGATTAAACGTACAGTGACAGTGTGGATATAACATTGGCTAAGGAACAGTAAACAGAGAGAAGTGGTGAAAGGTTGTTGTTCAGACTCAATGGGAGTATACAGTGGTGTTCCCCTGGGCTCAATATTAGGACCACTGCTCTTTTTGCTCTTGGAAACCCAGGGTGGGTAGGGCAGAGGCCATTCCTCCTCTTTCTTTCCAGAGCTTTCCCTCTCTCTGCAGCTTCTGCTCCATTTGTTGAACATGTTACAGACGCAGAGACACTGTAACTACAGTCCCCATTCATCGTACAGAGTTGTGTCACCAAGTCCTCTCTCCTCCCTGAATGTCTGCAGCAGCTCATAACACAACCTCCAGAAAACCATCCACAGCACCTCCACTAACTTTGTAATAACAGAAGTAAGTCAAATGCCCCTCACCTGCAAGTTGGACGCCTGGTCCTTTTAACTAACACTAGAGGGGGATCCTCGTGCTGCTGAATGTATGTTCAGCTGAGAGTGACTAACACAGGTGGTCAGTATACATGCAAGGACCAAGTATCAAAGACGTACATCAAAGTTGCTGAAATGGCTGATCGACTTCATATTCAGACCTCTCCTCACACTACAGACACACACACGTTACACCGACACGAGCACCCCGGCCAGCCTGGGTGTCGTGTACAATGTGCTGGATGTGACCGGCAGTGCAGCTCACACCATTTTATGGATCCAAGCTTCCACAGCATGAGTGCAGCAGGAGAGATGAAATGTGTGGTCAGGAAAACCACACTGTGGCTGTCTGGATACAAAATTGTCTGGCCCATAGAAGACAGAGGGTGTTAGTAGATGGAAAGTATTCAGCATGGAGCTCGGTGACCAGTGGTGTTCTGCAGGGATCTGTTCTGGGACCTCTGCTCTTTGTGATTTTTATAAATGACTTGGATGAGGAAGTGGAAGGCTGGGTTAGCAAGTTTGCCGATGACACGAAGGTTGCTAGAGTTGTGGATAGTGTGGAAGGCTGTTGTAGGTTGCAACGGGACATTGACAGGATGCAGAGCTGGGCTGAGAAGTGGCAGATGGAGTTCAACCAGGAAAAGTGTGAAGTGATTCATTTTGGTAGGTCGAATTTGAATGCAGAATACAGGCTTAAAGACAGGGTTTTTGGTAGTGTGGAGGAACAGAGGGATCTTGGGGTCCATGTCCAGAGATCGCTCAAAGTTTCCACCCAAGTTGATAGGGTTGTTAAGAAGGCGTATGGTGTGTTGGCTTTCATTAACGGGGGATTGAGTTTAAGGGCTGCGAGGTTATGCTGCAGCTCTATAAGGCCCTGGTTCGACCACACTTGGAATATTGTGTTCAGTTCTGGTCGCCTCATTATAGGAAGGGTATGGATGCTTTAGAGAGGGTGCAGAGGAGATTTACCAGGATGCTGCCTGGACTGGAGGGCATGTCTTATGAAGAAAGATTGAGGGAGCTAGGGCTCTTCTCATTGGAGCGAAGAAGGATGAGAGGTGACTTGATAGAGGGGTACAAGATGATGAGAGGCATAGATAGAGTGGATAGCCAGAGACTTTTTCCCAGGTGGAAAGGGCTATCACTAGTGGGCATAATTTTAAGGTGACTGGAGGAAGGTTTCAGGGAGATGTCAGAGGTAGGTTCTTTACACTGAGAGTGGTGGGTGCGTGGAATGCGCTGCCAGTGGTGGTAGTAGAAGCAGATACATTAGGGAAATTTAAGCGACTCTTAGATCGGTACATGGATGATAGGAGAATGAAGGGTAGGTAGTTAGTTTGATCTTAGAGTAGGTTAAAGGTTCGGCACAACATCGTGGGCCGAAGGGCCTGTACTGTGCTGTACTGTTCTATGTTCTATGTTATATGAAGAGAGGCAGAGGGAAAGAAACTCACTTTTAAGCCAGAATTGGAAAAAAGATTTTTAAGAGGAACAAGTTTCAGGAACATTGGAAATGAACAGGGGATTGGGATAATCAGAGGGGTGAGGACATGGAGGGATTTGAGCACATGAGTGAGAATATTAAAATTGAGGTGTTACTGGACCTAGAGCCAATGTAGGTCAGTGAGCACAGGGATGTTGGGTGAACAGAATTTGGTGCAAATTAGAAGATGGCAGCAGAGTTTTGGATGACCACAGGTTACAGAGAGTAGGATGTGGGAGACCAGCCAGGAGTGTGTTAGAATAGTCAAGTCTCGAGATAAAAAAGGCATGGATGAGGTTTTTAGCAGCAGCTGAATTGAGCTCTCTCTCTCTCGTTCTTTCTCTCTCTGTCGGCCTCATTTGCTCTGTCCCACACTCAGAATCTTATAAGTTTCAATCAAGTCGCCTCTTACTCTTCTAAACTCCAGCTGACATAAGCCTAGCCTGTCCAGCCTTTCCTCATTAGACAACACCCCCATTCCAGGCATTAGTCTAGTAAACCATCTCTGAACTGCTTCGAATGCATTTCCACCTGTCCTTAAATGAGGAGACCAATACTGTACACAGTATTCCAGAAGTGGTCTCCCTATATAACTGAAACATAACCTCCCTACATTTGTATTCAATTCCTCCTGCATTGGACGATAACATTCTATTAGTTTTCCTAACTACTTTCAATGCCTACATATTAACCTTTTACAATTCATGCACAAGGACTCTCAGTTCCCCCTGGATGGTAGAGCTCTGAAATCTCTCACCATTGTGATTATATGCTTAATTTTTATTCTTCCTGCCAAAATGGACAATTTCATATTTTCCCACATTATACTCCATTTACCAGATCTTTGCCCAATCACTCAATCTATCTACCCCTTTGTGGTTCACTTGTGTCCACGTCACAACATACTGTCTGACCGACGTTTCTGTCATCAGCAAATTTAGCAAACATACCTTTGGCCCCTTCATCCAAGTGATTTATATAAACTGTAAAGAGCTAAGGCACCCGCACTGATCTCTGTGACACACCACTCGTTACATCTTGCCAAACAGAAAATGATCCATTTAAGCCTCCTCTCTGTTTCCTGTTAGCTAGCCAATCTTCTATCCAAGCCAATAGGTTGCCCCCTACACCATGAGCTTTTATATTCCGCAATGAACTTTGATGTGGCACATTATGAAATCCCTCCTGGAAATCTAAGTATAGTACATCCACCAGTTCCCCTTTATCCACAGCACCTGTTACTTCTTCAAAGAACTTCAATAAATTGGTTAAACATGGTTTCCGTTTCACAAAAGCATGTTGACTCTGCCTGATCACCTTGAATTATTCTGTGTGTCCTGCTATAACGTCTTTACTAATAGCTTCTTACATTTGATCCATAGCCAGAAAGCCTTTCTCACCTGCCACAGGCCGTATGTCCACTATGTCTATTCTGATTTTGTGATGTATTTGAACTGTTACTCCTCAATAAACTGCTTGTGACCCTTCGACCTCCTTTTGGTTAATCTGTGACCCTGGAACAGATCTTATATTGGTGTAGGAGAGGGAACACAGCTCATGTCAAAGTCCTGCCTCCCTTTTATAGGATCCTGCATAATGGACAGGGACTACTGGGCAGTAATGTGCTCAAAGGTTATCAGCAGTAATTGATTATCCCTATATTTGTATATTGTAGAACATTAAAACATACCCTGCTCTGGTGTCCAGTGCACCCTCAATATTCATGATTAAAATATCAGAGGAGTGGGAACCAGACACCTCTGATGACCCTGAGCTGCAGGCGATTCTCGAGTCGGTACTGAGTGTATCCACAACCCATAAAGAGAACTGTGCAAACATGAGCAGACCTGAAGAAATTAACTGACCATTGCATGATCCATGAAGCAGTATTCTTACCGAGCTGAGATTATGTCATGCATTCCAGACAATATCATGTCATTGTTATACCAGGGTGTAGTTCACGAAGCCATGTTCCCTTCTAACTGCCCGATTTGACTGGTTGGAAAGCCGGATGGCAGCTGGTGACTGACTATTGACCACCACAAACTCAATTCAGTCAACCCTGCGTGAACCCGGTTGTCTGATAGACACCCACCCTACTCTCCCGGATTCTCAGTGGCAGGGCTGTCTTCTCTACCCTGGATATCTCTAATGTTTATTGGAGTATCCCAGTAAAACTAGAGAAACAAATTAAATTCACATTCACTTCTGAGGACCAGAGGTACTCCTGGACATGTCTGTCACAAGGGGTTCCACAATAACCCCACTATTTTCAACAAACGTGTAGCCGGGTCCCTTCTGAGCTTTTCACAGTCTTCCTGCTCGCTGCAATATGTCGATGATCTTCTCATCACCGTGTCCACACATTTAACCCTTTTACAGGAACTACTGCAGTGACTTTGGGAGCTGGACTAAAAGAACATCCACGTAAGGCCCAGCTGGTGCAAGACCGTGTCACCTTTCTACGTGCCCAGATCAGATCATCCTGCATCAGCCCACACCAGCGTCAGGTCGAGACCATCCAGTGTCTACCCCTGTTCACCTCAAAGTCCTGCCCTGTGTCCTATCCTCAGGCTGGTGGGGTATCAGTGGACCCTCATCCAGTATCTACCCCTGTCCACCTCAAAGACTACCCTGTGTCCTATCCTCAGGCTGGCAGGGTATCAGTGGACCCTCATCCCTCGATTTACAGAGACTGTGACTCCTCTTTATGAACTAACTAATGGTGATGATGACCAGATTTAACCTGGTTGGACTGAAGAGAGCAGAGAAGCAGCAACACAATTGAAGAAATCTGTCGCCCAGGCAACGTGTCTTATCTCACCTAACCCTGACAAGACTTTCAACATGGAGGTGGTGGACACAGTGAAAAGCCTGACTGCTGTCCTATGTAGAGAATACGAGAAGAAATTACTCCCCATTGTGAATGACTCCAGAATTGTCAGTGGGACTGAACTGATTTATTCTGTTTGTGAAGGACATTTGTTAACCACGTTCTGGGGCATCAAACATTTCACTTACATCACGGGGTTCTCCAGGGTGATACTGCCCAGTCCATTATAAACTTTCCCAGTATAGGGCGGCACAGTGGTGCAGTGATTGGCACCGCAGCCTCACAGCTCCAGTGACCCGGGTTCAATTCTAGGTACTGCCTGTGTGGAGTTTGCTAGTTCTCCCTGTGTTTGCGTGGGTTTCCTCCGGGTGCTCCGGTTTCTACCCACATGCCAAAGACTTGCAGGTTGATCGGTAAATTGGCCATTAGCAATTGCCCGTAGTATAGGTAGGTGGTAAGGAAACATAGGGACAGGTGGGGATGTGGTAGGAATATGGAATTAGTGTAGGATTAGTATAAACGGGTGGTTGATGGTCCGCACAGACTCGGTGGGCCGAAGGGCCTGTTTCACTGCTGTATCTCTAAACTAAACTAAAAGTAGTAATAGTATTCCCCTGTCAGAGAGTCGTAGAGTCATAGTCATTTCAGCACAGAATTAGGCCATTCTGCTCATCGAGTCCATGCCAGCTCTTTGTCGATAAATCCAGCCAGTCTCATTCCCCAGCTCTGACTCCATATTCCTGCAAGTTTATTAACATCAAGTGTTCTTCCAATATCCTTTTGAAATAATTCACCTTCTCTGCTTCCACCACCCTCGGAGGCAATGATTTCCAGGCCATTACCACTCGTTGTGTAAAAATGTTGTTCATCACATCCCCCTTAACTCTTGCCCTCAATCTTAACTCTAGTCATTGTACCATAAGCTAATGGGAACATCTTTTCCTGTCTACCTTATCCAAACAGGTCATCATCTTGTATACATGTATCAAATCTCCCCTCAATCTCCTTTACTCCAAGGAGGACAATCCCAGCTTTTACAGACTATATTGTACTGAAAATCCTCCATCTCTGGAACCATTAAAGTAACCCTCCTCTACACCCTGTCAATGACCCTCACATCCTTCCTAAAGTGTGGTGAACAGAACTGGATGCAGTACTCCACTTGGGGCCTAACCAGAGCTTCATAAAGTTACAGCATAACTTTCCTTCTTCTGAACTCACCACCTCTATCTATGAAGCCCAAGATCCCATATGCTTTACTGACGACTCTCTCAATATATCCTGCCACCTTCAGGGATCTATGTGCATGAACCCCATGTCCCTTTGTCTCTGCACACTCTTTCGAACTTTACCATTTAGTGTATATTGCCTCTCCCTGTTACTTCTGATAAAATGCATCACTTGACACTTGTCTGTATTAAATTCCATTTGCCTCTCGTCTGCCCATTCTGCTAGCCTATCTCTGTCCTCTTACATCGATTGGTATCAACCTCAATGCCTGCCCCGCCTCCAAGTTTGGTATCACCTGCAAATTTTGAAATGTTTCTCTGTAAGCCATTATCCAAATCATTTATACATATCAGAATAAAACAGTGTTCCTAGCACTAACCCTTGGGGAACACAACTGTCTATTTTTCTCCAGTTTGAATAACAACTATTTACTGCAACTCACTGTTTTCTGTCATTAAGTCAGTTTTATATCCAAGTTGACACTGACCCTCCTTTTCCATCAGCATCAATTAACTGTCCAATTCTCACAAACTGATTGTGAAATAAAGTACAAATTCAGCTTAAAATTAAGTGAAATGCTAAATGTAAAATTAACAAATTGTTGGAAAGAGATCGACTCTTAGATCACTTAAAATTCAATCACTCGATAACTTTACTGCATTTAGTACTCTGTCCAAGCAGGACTCCCTAAAACTGGACTCAGTGCAGCTTATTACATTTAGGGTTTGGGGAGAGAATTCAAAAGCTTAGGGATGAGACCAGAAAGTGCCGGAAATACTCAGCAGGTCTGGCAGCATCTGTGTAGAGAGAAACAGAGTTAATGTTTCCGGTCTCTGACCCTTCATCAGAACTGGTAAACGTTAGGAATGTAACAGTCTGTAATTTAATCTATCCCCTCTCTGTCCCATCACAGTCCTTCCTTCTTGTTCTTCTTCCCCCTTCCCCTCTTTCACTTGCTCAAAGACTGTTACCTTTCTAACGTTTACCAGTTCTGATGAAGGGGCACAGATCTGAAACATTAACTCTGGTTCTCTCTGCACAGATGCTGCAAGACCTGCTGAGTATTTCCAGTGTTCAGCATCCGCAATATTTTGCTTTTATTTTAGTGTTTAATTCACTGACATTTATCTTCCAGGAATTCCTCCCTGGAAGTTCTGCTCTACTCTTCCAGAGCGTAGGGCCTCGGCAGCTGAAGGCAGGACCACCAATGGTAGAGCAATTAAACTCGGAGATGCTCAAGATGCCAGAAATAGATGAGTGCAGATATCTCGGAGGGTTGTCGGGCTGGAGGAGATTACACAGATAAGGAGCAGTGAGATAATGAAGGATTTGAAAAGAAGACTGAGAGTTTTAAAATTGAGGTGTTGCTGACCAGGAGCCAATGTAGGTCAGTGAGTACAGGGGGTAATGGGTGAACAGGACTTGGTGTGAGTTAGGACATGGGCAGCAGTGCATTGGATCACCTCAGGGTTATGGAGAGTAGAATGTGGGAGACCAGCCAGGAGTGTGTTGGACTAGTCGAGTCTACAGGTAACACAGGCAAGGGGGACTGTTTCATCAGCAGAAGAGCTGAGAGAGGGGCAAAGTTGGGTGATGATACGGAAGTGTAAGTAGGCTGTTTTAGTAATATTTAGCAGGAAGCTCGTCGCAGCGTCAACTATGAAACCAGGTTGTGAACAGTTTGCTTTAGTTTCAGACAGTTGCCAAGGAGAGAGATCCAGTCTGTAGCTAGGAAACTTTTGACGTGGGGTTTGAAAACAACGGCAGCAGTCTTCCTAATATTTAATTGGCATGGCAGATGTGTGAGGAGATACATTGTCAGAAGATTTGATATATATTATCCGTTCATGGGATGTGGGTGTCGTTGACTAGGGCAGCATTTATTGCCCATCCATAATTGCCCTTGAGAAGGTGATGGTGAGCTGCATGCAAAGAACAAAGAACAAAGAAAATTACAGCACAGGAACAGGCCCTTCGGCCCTCCAAGCCTACGCCGATCCAAATCCTCTATCTAAACCTGTCACCTATTTTCTAAGGGTCTGTATCTCTTTACTTCCTGCCCATTCATGTATCTGTCTAGATACATCTGAAAAGACGCTATCGTGCCCGAGTCTACCACCTCCACTGGCAATGCGTTCCAGGCACCCACCACCCTCTGCATAAAGAACTTTCCACGCATATCCCCCCTAAACTTTCCCCTCTCACTTTGAACTCGTGTCCCCTTGTAATTGAATCCCCCACTCTGGGAAAAAGCTTCTTGCTATCCACCCTGTCTCTCCCTCTCATGATTTTGTACACCTCAATCAGGTCCCCCCTCAACCTCCGTCTTTCTAATGAAAATAATCCTAATCTACTCAACCTCTCTTCATAGCTAGCGCCCTCCATACCAGGCAACATCCTGGTGAACCTCCTCTGCACCCTCTCCAAAGCATCCACATCCTTTTGGTAATGTGGCGACCAGAACTGCACGCAGTATTCCAAATGTGGCCGAACCAAAGTCCTATACAACTGTAACATGACCTGCCAACTCTTGTACTCAATACCCCGTCCGATGAAGGAAAGCATGCCGTATGCCTTCTTGACCACTCTATTGACCTGCGTTGCCACCTTCAGGGAACAGTGGACCTGAACACCCAAATCTCTCTGTACATCAATTTTCCCCAGGACTTTTCCATTTACTGTATAGTTCACTCTTGAATTGGATCTTCCAAAATGCATCACCTCGCATTTGCCCTGATTGAACTCCATCTGCCATTTATCTGCCCAACTCACCAGTCTATCTATATTCTGCTGTATTCTCTGACAGTCCCCTTCACTATCTGCTACTCCATCAATCTTAGTGTCGTCTGCAAACTTGCTAATCAGACCACCTATACTTTCCTCCAAATTATTTATGTATATCACAAACAACAGTGGTCCCAGCACGGATCCCTGTGGAACACCACTGGTCACACGTCTCCATTTTGAGAAACTCCCTTCCACTGCTACTCTCTGTCTCCTGTTGCCCAGCCAGTTCTTTATCCATCTAGCTAGTACACCCTGGGCACCATGCGACTTCACTTTCTCCATCAGCCTACCATGGGGAACCTTATCAAACGCCTTACTGAAGTCCATGTATATGACATCTACAGCCCTTCCCTCATCCATCAACTTTGTCACTTCCTCAAAGAATTCTATTAAGTTGGTAAGACATGACCTTCCCTGCACAAAACCATGTTGCCTATCACTGATAAGCCCATTTTCTTCCGGATGAATGACCAGGGATAATACAAGCTGGATGGCACAACTTTAAAGCTATTGAGAGTAACAGAGAGACCTGAGGTGTTTGTATGCAATCTTTGAAAGTAGCTGGACAGGTTAACAAACAGTTCACAAAGCAAATAGATTACTCGGCTTGATTAATAGAGACACAGTGTAGACTGGCCAGGATATTGTGTTAACCCTATAGAAAAGACTAGTCCGGCTCCATCTGGAGTATTGTGTCCAATACTGGAAACCACACTTTAGGAAGGACATGAAACCTTGGAGAGGGGACAGAAGAGTTTTACTGGAACTTTTCCAGGGATGAGGGATTACAGTTATGTAGCTGGGATTGTTTTCCTTGGAGCAGGGACATTTACAAGGTGATCAGATAGGGATATTTAACATCATGAAGGGTTTATGTAAATTATATAATGTTTCTAATGTATGAGGGGCCATTAACCAGAGGACATAGATTTATGGTGATTGGAAAAAAGAAGCAGAGTTGACATGGGGATTATTGTAATGCAATTTTTGTTTCGGATTTGCAAATTATTGTATGATAGGCTGAAGGATACAGATTCAAAAGTAGGTTCAAAAAGTGATTTGGTTAGATATTAAGGGGAAAAGTTCAAGGATCTGGGAAAGATCCAGGGTGTGGAACTCACTGGAAACTCATCGAAAGAGCCAGCATAGACTTCATAGACCAAATGACCCCCTTCCATGCAATGCTATTATATGTTTCTATGACTTTTCCTGCCTGTACTTTTACAATTTTCCTATCGTTTCAAAAGGTGTTTGATAAAGTACTATATAACAGCCGTGTGACCCAATTAGAAACACATGGGATTAAAGGGCCAAAGTCAGCCGAGGCACAGTTTGTAGCTCTCTCCACTTTCAGTCACAAGCTTCCAGGATCAAGTGTCATGAAATGACTTTTTCACAAGAATCAAGGCTGACAGTGCAGCGACAGTACTGAGGGAGTATTGCGCTATCAGATGAGCAGTCTTTCGAATGAAACGTTAAACCAAGGCCCCATCTGCCCTCTCAGGTGGATGCTAATGATCCTGTGGGATTATTTAGCAGCAGATCAGGGGATTTATTCCCTGTGGCCTGGACAATATTTATCCATCAAGCAACATCATAAAAACAGATCTGGTCATTATCACATTGCTGCTTGTGGGATCTTGCTGTGCGAAAATTGGCTGCCCTTTTTCCGACAGTACAAGAGTGAGTAGGCATTATAAGTATACGTTGATTGTAAATCGCTTTGGAACATGCAGTAGTCATGAAAGGCGCTACATAAATGGAAGTCCTTTTTTTTCTTTTTCAATCCCAGCATGCAAGAAATTAGTTAGGTGACAGGTATCAGAGAGTGGGGAATAATGGCTGTTTTTCAGCTGGAGCGAAGTGCACAGTGGGGTTCCCCAGGGTGACTGTTGGGATCCCTGGTGTTGCATGCTAATGCAGTGGACTTGTGTACAGAGGGGGTAATGTCCAAGTTTTCAGATGGAAGGAAACTCAGAAATGTTAATAAACAGTGAGAAGGATAGTAACAGACTTCAGGAGGACAGAGACTGACAGGTAAAATGGGCAGGAACATGGCAGATGGAATTTAACACATTGAAATGTGAAGTGAGACATTTGGGTAGGAAGTATGAGAAGAAAAAAATATAAAATAAATGATACCATTATAGAGTGAGTGCATGAGCAGTCTTTCGAATGAAACGTTAGAATTAGAATTAGAATATTACAGCGCAGTACAGGCCCTTCGGCCCTCGATGTTGCGCCGATCATCTGACCTACACTATTCCATTTACATCCATATGTCTATCCAATGACCACTTAAATGCCCTTAAAGTTGGCGAGTCTACTACTGTTGCAGGCAGGGCGTTCCACGCCCCTACTACTCTCTGCGTAAAGAAACTACCTCTGACATCTGTCCTATATCTTTCACCCCTCAACTTAAAGCTATGTCCCCTCGTGTTTGCCATCCTCATCCGAGGAAAAAGACTCTCACTATCCACCCTATCTAACCCTCTGATTATCTTGTATGTCTCTATTAAGTCACCTCTCCTCCTCCTTCTCTCTAACGAAAACAACCCCAAGTCCCTCAGCCTTTCCTCGTAAGACCTTCCTTCCATACCAGGCAACATCCTCGTAAATCTCCTCTGCACCCTTTCCAAAGCTTCGACATCCTTCCTATAATGCGGTGACCAGAACTGCACGCAATACTCCAGGTGCGGCCTCACCAGAGTTTTGTACAGCTGCATCATGACCCCGTGGCTCTGAAACTCGATCCCCCTACTAATAAAGGCTAACACACCATATGCCTTCTTAACAGCCCTATTAACCTGGGTAGCAACTTTCAGGGATTTATGTACCTGGATACCAAGATCTCTCTGCTCATCTACACTACCAAGAATCTTCCCATTAGCCCAGTACTCTGCATTGCTGTTACTCCTTCCAAAGTGAATCACCTCACACTTCTCCACATTAAGCTCCATTTGCCATCTCTCAGCCCAGCTCTGCAGCCTATCTATGTCCCTCTGTACCCTACAACACCCTTCGACACTATCCACAACTCCACCGACCTTCGTGTCATCCGCAAATTTACTAACCCACCCTTCTACACCCTCATCCAGGTCGTTTATAAAAATGACAAACAGCAGTGGCCCCAAAACAGAACCTTGCGGTACACCACTAGTAACTAAACTCCAGGATGAACATTTGCCATCAACCCCCACCCTCTGTCTTCTTTCAGCTAGCCAATTTCTGATCCAAAGCTCTAAATCACCTTCAACCCCATACTTGCGTATTTTCTGCAATAGCCTACCGTGGGGAACCTTATCAAAAGCCTTACTGAAATCCATATACACCACATCCACGGCTTTACCCTCATCCACCTGTTTGGTCACCTTCTCGAAAAACTCAATAAGGTTTGTGAGGCACGACCTACCTTTCACAAAACCGTGCTGACTATCGCAAATGAACTTATTCTTTTCAAGATGATTATAAATCCTGTCTCTTATAACCTTTTCCAACATTTTACCCACAACCGAAGTAAGGCTCACAGGTCTATAATTACCAGGGCTGTCTCCACTCCCCTTCTTGAACAAGGGGACAACATTTGCTATCCTCCAGTCCTCCGGCACTACTCCTGTCGACAATGACGACTTAAAGATCAACAACAACGGCTCTGCAATCTCCTCCCTGGCTTCCCAGAGAATCCTAGGATAAATCCCATCTGGCCCAGGGGACTTATCTATTTTCACACTTTCCAAAATTGCTAACACCTCCTCCTTGTGAACCTCAATCCCATCTAGCCAGGTCGTCTGTATCTCAGTATTCTCCTCGACAACATTTTCTTTCTCCACTGTAAATACTGACGAAAAATATTCATTTAACACTTCCCCTATCTCCTCCGATTCCACACACAACTTCCCACTACTATCCTTGATTGGCCCTAACCTATCTCTAGTCATTCTTTTATTCCTGATATACCTATAGAAAGCCTTAGGGTTTTCTTTGATCCTATCCGCCAATGACTTCTCGTGTCCTCTCCTTGCTCTTCTTATCTCTCCCTTTAGATCCTTCCTGGCTAGCTTGTAACTCTCAAGCGCCCTAACTGAGCCTTCACGTCTCATCCTAACATAAGCCGCCCTCTTCCTCTTGACAAGCGCTTCAACTTCTTGAGTAAACCACGGCTCCCTTGCTCGACAACTTCCTCCCTGCCTGACAGGTACATACTTATCAAGGACACGCATTAGCTGCTCCTTGAATAAGCTCCACATTAAACCAAGGCCCCATCTGCCCTCTCAGGTGGATGCTAATGATCCTATGGGATTAAGTAGAAGCAGATCAGGAGAATTATTCCCTGTGGCAAGGACAATATTTATCCATCAAGCAACATCATAAAAACAGATCTGGTCATTATCACATTGCTGCTTGTGGGATCTTGCTGTGCGAAAATTGGCTGCCCTTTTTCCGACAGTACAAGAGTGAGTAGGCATTATAAGTATACGTTGATTGTAAATCGCTTTGGAACATGCAGTTGTCATGAAAGGCGCTACATAAATGGAATTCCTTTTTTTTTCTTTTTCAATCTCAGCATGCAAGAAATTACCTAGGTGACAGATATCAGAGAGTAGGGAATAATGGCTGTTTTTCAGCTGGAGCGAAGTACACAGTGGGGTTTCCCAGGGTGACTGTTGGGATCCCTGGTGTTGCATGCTAATGCAGTGGGCTTGTGTACAGAGGGGGTAATGTCCAAGTTTTCAGATGGAAGGAAACTCAGAAATGTTAATAAACAGTGAGAAGGATAGTAACAGACTTCAGGAGGACAGAGACTGACAGGTAAAATGGGCAGGAACATGGCAGATGGAATTTAACACAGTGAAATGTGAAGTGAGACATTTGGGTAGGAAGTATGAGAAGAAAAAAAATAAAATAAATGGTGCCATTATAGAGTGAGTGCATGATTAGAGAGACCTAGGGTGTAAACACACAGATCTTAGATAGTAGCATGCAGTGTCCTTGGTGTTAGAGAGAGAGACACAGAGTAATAAAACCCAGGAGGAAATGCTGATATTTATACATCATTGGTTAGGTCCCAGATGGAGAATTGTGTCCAATTCTGATCACCACACATTGGTAAGGATGTCAAGGACGTAGTGAAGATACAGAGGTGAATTACTAGAATGGTACCAGGGATCTGGGAATACAGTTACGTGGATAGATTCGAAAAGCTGGGATTGTTCTCATTAGAGCAGTGATAGGTAAGGGGAGATTTGATATTAAATTCAAAATTATGAAGGGTTTTGATAAGGTAATCAATGTGAAACTGTTTCCAGTGTCAGAAACAGGGGCGGCACAGTGGTGCAGTGGTTAGCATTGCAGCCTCATATTATGGGTAATGCCTGTGTGGAGTTTGTGGGTTTCCTCCCTCAGCCAAAAGTCTTGCAGGTTGATAGGTAAACTGGCCATTATAAATTGCCCCTAGTATAGGTAGGTGGTAAGGGAATATAGGGACAGGTGAGGATGTGGTAGGAATATGGGATTAGTGCAGGATTAATGTAAATGGGTGGCTAATGGTCGGCACAGACTCGGTGGGCCGAAGGGCCTGTTCGAGTGCTGTATATCTAAATCCAAAAATCTGAAGTTCAGTATTAAGAAGACACAGACTGAAGGTAAATGACAAAAAACCAGAGGTGAAATGAGGAGAATTTTCTTCCACAGCGAGTTGTTGGGATCTGGAATTCACTGGCTGAAAACATGGTGGAAGCAGATTCAATAATATCATTCAAAAGGCAATTTATCAAATACTTGAAAAGGAAAAGAAAAACAGGAATCTGGGGAAAGAAGAGGAAAGAGGAACTAATTAGAAGGCTCTTTCGAAGAGACAGCACTGACACAAAGGGCCGAATAGCCTTCTTCTGTGCTGCATCAATCTCTTATTTTTTGAGCAAGAGAAAGTGAGTGAAGAGAGAGAGAAAGACAGAGAGTGAGAAAGTGTGAAAGAGAGAACAGCAAATAGAAATAGAGAGTACGTCGTGTTTTTGGGCAGAGGGATTATGATCTGCCCGTGCCCGTTCCTGTTGAGGCAGGTGACAAACACACTTCCTGCTGCCTCCTCATTTCCATGAATTCTACATGCCACCCCGGGTAACCCGCGTTGCTGTCTGTCTGGATGCTTAACAGGGCCCTAAAGGTGTGTGAGGCTGACACATGTTTCAGCCAGGTTCAGCTTTTAAACGCAGTCTGTCCCTCTTAAAGAGGTGATGCACTGATTCACTGGAGGCTGCTGGTGCTCACTGTAAATTCTGCAATTGGAGACAAGGTAAATAGCACACTGCAACAGATGGTTCTGTGGTTCACGGATGTGGGGATGGATGTCTTAGTTACGAAGGGTGACAGGAGGAGAGAGGCTCTGTTTCCGTGTGGTGGGGTGGAGACTCCCAAGGAACGTCCTCCGAAGGGGATCAGTGAAGGTGGCCAGGGAGGTCAATGCAAGAATTCTCGCCACGAGAATCTGGCAGCAGAGCCAGAAGAAGTTTAATGAGCTCATACGGGTGGTCAATGTCATTGAATTAATCTCCAAATGGCATCTCCTACCCACAACATCACCAACCTCTCACACTGCTCAATACACCACACCCCCATCACTCACCCATCAGCAGTCCCTAACACTCAGGACTCACACCTAACATTCACATACTCCACCTCACCCTCACACACCTTGTACTGATAGCAGCCTCACACCCACCTCTCACTGCCTCCAATTACCTACAGCTATTCAGCTGTGGCAGGCACATCATCAAAACAGAGTGTAAAACAATCATTAATATTCTGCCTTCTTTCTTGCAGGACAAGGTGACCCATAATCACAGGGAGCAGCAAGTGAACCGGCGAGTGACCAGGCATACCTTCATCTCCTGAGCCTGAGGGAGATGATTCTTCACATCATGGGACCGGCTGTGACAGAGCCCGTGGCCTCCGGCATCACCAAGAGCATTCAGGATGATGCTATGTTCCTGTCTTATGCCCCTTCTTAACTCCCACCTCCCCCCGCATCCTGCTGTCTGGGATGATGTACAAGCTGGAGATGGTGGGATCATGGACCTCCTGCTTTCCAACCCACCCACAATCTCTCATCCCAACACGACCCTTCTGATTTTACACTTCCCAATGGTACCCCAAAACTGCCAGCTTCCCAGTCACAGCAGCTCCAGGAGACAGAGAGAGAGCATCAGCACAGGACTGATGGTGAAGCCCCATCACTTAGTCTGATACTCACAGCCTCCAGCTCAAATACCTCCACTGTGTGTGCCTTAGAGGCTGGTATAGAGTCGGAATCTGCACATGCTGATTCACGGAAAACGCACGAACTGCAGCCAGGGCAGGGGGAAAGGATTGTGCATGTGGCAGCTCCCAGACAGCGAGGTCACAAACGTGTTATAATACACAGGACTCAGATCAGAACATTACTGGGCTGCTGCCTATGTCGAGGTGGTACAGTTTGAATCGAAGCACTCAAGGCCCAGAGCTGCTCGAGGACGTCCTGCAAGGTCATCTGCAGTCTCCCCGAATGAAAGTCAGCAGTCTTCCACCAGCCATGCTGCAGTCACTAGGGAAACACTGGGGAGCACGAGGCAAATCGAGGGAACGCACAAGACAGAGACTAAGGGAATATACAAGGGTGAATAGTTCCATTTTCCTTTTGTATAATTGGATGTGTTGTTGGATAAAGATGTTACTGAAAAGGTTTTTGTTGGTGGTTTTTATTACAGGATGGTGACCAAGGGGACACGGTGATGGGGCATCTCAGATGGGTGAAATGGTGGAGAATGGGGGATCCATGGTGGGAAAGGGAAGTTGTCCTATGGGAAACAAAATCTTAGCAGGGACTCTCCGACAGCTTGTCTAGTTCGAAGGCGTCCAGGAAATATCCTCCCTGCGTCCTCCTCCTCCTCCTGAGGTGTCCTCCGGATTCCTGGTGCCCATGCCTGTGTCCTCATGATGGTGATGATATGAAGGGTACAGCAGAACACCATGAACTTGGACACCTGCTCCAGTGTCCACTGGAGGGCTCTCCCCGTGCGGTTCAGACATTGAAAGCATTGCTTCATCACACCGATGGTCTGTCCCACCATGTTCCTGGTGACTCCATTGCTCACATTATACACATGTTAATTGTGGGAGGTTGTCTGGCGGTGGTAGGTAGTTTGGGGATGTAGAAACATGAGCTGTGTCTAGACGGTTTTTTTCTTTGCCTCCGAGGAGCCACATTCTGGTTCTGTATGGAAGCCCGAAGTGTTGAGAATGGATGACTGCTTCAGAATGAAGGTATGGTGGCTGCTGACAGGGTAGTGAACATTCACCAACATGATGTACTGGGCATGCTCACACACCAACTGTACATTAATGGAGTGAGAGTTCTTTCAGTTCCTGTACCTCTCCCCATTGACATGGGTCCCCCGCAGAGACACCTACACCATCAGGATTCCCACTATCCTGACAAAGCCACGGGATCTCTCATTCTGCTTCTCCCTGCTGAGCGAAAAAACGATGACATAGATGGTCACCCTCACCTCCCAGAATTATCAATGGGAATGGACAACACACAGGCCTCGTAACTACTGGTCAGTTAGTTTAACATCAGTGATGAGGAAGGTTTTAGAAACGAAATCAGCGGGAAAAAAATCAACACACACTAGGAGATGTTTGAGTTAATTAAGGGTTGTCCACACGGATTTTTAAAAAGCAGATCATGCTTTCCTGAACTAATTGAATTTATTTTGATGAAGTAACAGAGCAGGTTGATGAAAAGAATGTGGTGGATGGTCTACGTGGATTTTAAGAAAGCGTTTGATGAAGTACCACACAAAAGGATGTGGAAGCTTTAGAGAGGGTGCAGAGGAGATTTACCAGGATGCTGGCTGGACTGGAGGGCATGTCTTACGAAGAAAGGTTGAGGGTGCTCAGTCTTTTCTCATTGGAACGAAGAAGGATGAGAGGTAACTTGACAGAGGGGTACAAGATGATGAGAGGCATAGATAGATTGGATAGCCAGAGACATTTTCCCAGGGCAGAAAGGGCTATCACCAGGGGGCATAATTTTAAGATGATTGGAGGAAGGTTTCGGGGAGATGTCAGAGGTAGGTTCTTTACACAGAGAGTGGTGGGTGCGTGGAACGCACTGCCAGCGGCGGTAGTAGAAGCAGATACATTAGGGACATTTAAGTGACTCTTGGATAGGTACATGGATGATAGTAGAATGAAGGGTGTGTAGGTAGTTTGATCGTAGAGTAGGTTAAAGGTTCGGCACTACATCGTGGGCCGAAGGGCCTGTACTGTGCTGTACTGTTCTATGTTCTATGTTCTAAAATGTTGGATAACAAAATTGAATGACATGGATTAGCATCCAATTGGATCAAATATTGATTGATGGAAAGAAAAGGGTGCGTCGTGTTAAATGGTAGTTTTTCAGACTGGAGGATGGTAGGCAGTGATGTTCCACAAGGGTCAGTGCTGGAACCACTTTTTTTTTGCTATATATAAATGACTTGGATCTTGGAATACAGAGCAGAATTTCAAGGCTTGCCAATGACACCAAACTTGGACGCGTGGCAAACACTGAGGATGACACAAACTGCCTGCAACAGGATATCGACAATCCAGCAGAATTAACAGAGAAATGGCAGGTGGAATTTAGTACAGAGGAGTGTGAGGTGATGCCTTTTGTCAGAAGGAATAGGAAGGCAATATAGACTTAATGACACAGTTCTGAACATTGTGCAGGAGCAGACGGATCTTGGATCCATATGCATTTATCATTGCAGGTGGCAGGACATATTAGGAGAGTGTTTAGCAAAACATATCAGATCTTGGAGGCAAGGATACAAAAGCAGGGAAACATAGAAACATAGAAAATAGGAGCAGAAGTAGGCCATTCGGTCCTTCGAGCCTGCTGCGGCATTTGTTATGATCATCGCTGATCATCCAACTCAGTAATCTTTTCCCGTCATATCCTTTGATCCCTTTAGAACCAAGAGCTATATCTAACTCCTTCTTAAAAACATACAATGTTTTGGCCTCGACTGCTCCCTGTGGAAGTGAATTCCACAGGCTCACCACTCTCTGGGTGAAGAAATTTCTCCTCATCTCAGTCCTGAAAGGTTTACCCCTTATCCTTAGACTGTTACCCCTGGTTCTGGACACCCCAACATCGGGAACATCCTTCCTGCATCTAGTCTGTCCAGACTGATTAGAATTCTGCAGGTTTCTATGAGATCCCTCCCTCACTCTTCTGAACTTCAGCGAATATAATCCTAACCGACTCAATTTCTCCTCATACATCAGTCCCGCCATTCCAGGAATGAGTCTGGTAAACCTTCGCTGCACTCCCTCTATTGCAAGAACCTTCTTCATCATATATGGAGACCAAAACTGAACACAATATTCCAGATGTGACCTCACCAAGGCTCTGTATAATTGCAGCAAGACATCCCTGCTCCTGTACATGAATCCTCTCGTTATAAAGGCCAGCGTACCATTTGCCTTTTTACCGCCTGTTACACCCACATGCTTCCCTTCAGCAACTCGTGTACGAGAACACCGATAATTCCCTTCTCTCAGTTTATACCAGTTCTGATAATAATCTGCCTTCCTGATTTTGCTGCCAAAGTGGATAACCTCACATTTGCCCACAATTATATTGCATCTTCCATGCATTTGCCCACTCACTCAACTTGCCCAAATCACACTGAAGCCTCTATGCATCCTCCTGACAACTCACCCTCCCACCCAATTTTATGTCATCTGAAAATGTCGAGATATTACATTTAAATCCCTCATCTAAATCATTAATATATATTGTGCGTAGCTGGAGTCCTAGCACCGATCCCTGTGGTACCCACTGTTCACGTTCTGCCATTCAGAAAAAGACCCGTTTGTCCATACTCTTTGTTTCCTGTCTGGCAACCAATTTTCTATCCATCACAATAAACTACCCCCAATCCCATCTGCTTTAATTTTACACTCTAATCTCTTATATGGTACTTTGTCAAAAGCCTTCTGAATGTCCAAATAAACCATATCCACTGGCTCCCCCTCATCAACTCTACTAGTTACATCATCGAAGAATTCCAGTAGATTTGACTAGCATGATTTCATTTTCGTAAATTCATGATGACTTTGTCCAATTCTATCACTGTTCTCCAAGTGCTCTGCTATAAAATCTCTGATAATGGCTCCAGGATTTTCCCCACTTTCGACGTCAGGCTCATTGGTCTATGATTCTCTGTTTTCTCTGTATATCCCTTTTTAAATAGTGGAGTTACATGAGCTACCGTCCAATCTGTAGGAACTGTTCCAGAGTCCATGGAATCTAGGAAGATGTCCAGCAGTGCATCCACTATTTCTAGGGTCACTTCCTGAATTATTCTTGGATTAAGATTATCAGGCCCAACACCATTTCTCTACTAATACTGATGTATTTAACTTCCTATCTCTCACTAAACCCTGTGTTCCCCAACATTTCTGGTTTGATATTTGTGTCCTCCTTTGTGAAGACAGAATCAAAGTATGCACTTAGATGGTCAGCCATTTCTTTGTTCCGCATAATAAATTCCCCTGTTTCTGAGTGTAAGGGACCTACATTTGTCTTCACCAATTGTTTTCTCTTCACATACCTATAGAAACTTTTACAGTCAGTTTTTATGCCCACACAAGCTTACTCTCGTACTCTATTTGCTGCTTCTTAATCAATCCCTATGTCCTCCTTTGCTGAATTCAAAACTGCTCCCAATCCTCAGGTCTGTTGTATTTTTTTTCCCTGGAGAATTTGTGTGCCTCTTCCTTGGATCTAATGTTATCTCTAATTTCCCTTGCAAGCCATAATTTGGCTACCTTTCCCGTTGTTTTTCTTTTGTGCCAGGTATGCTGTTATAGATGCTACGCTGAAACTTTGTAATGCTTTGGTTAGACTCGAACTGGAGAGCTCTGTCCAGTTCTAATCACCACACTTTAGGAAGGATGTAAAGGTCCTTGAGAGAGTGCAGTGGAGATTTACCAGAATGGTTTCAGGGATAGGGGGTTTAGTTACAAGGTTAGTTTGGAGAAGCTGGATTTGTTGTCCCTGGAGCAATGGTGATTGAGATAGATTTGATAGAGGTGTACACGATTATTATAAGCTTAGATAAGATATTGAAGGAAAAGCTGTTCCCGTGATGAAACACGGACTAGGGGTCACAGATGGAACATTTTGGATAAGAGATGCAGGTGGAATATGAGGAAGAACTTTTTAACACAGTGGATGGTAACGATCTGGAACTCACTGCCCATGAGAGTGGTGGAAGCCGAGATAATCAAAGACTTCAAAAGGAAACTGGGTGGAACCTGAAGGAAATGCACTTGCAGGGCTATGGGGATTGAGCAGGGGATTGAGACTGACTGGATTGTTCCACATAGAACCGGAAATGATGGGCGAATGGCCTCCTTATGTGTCGTAAATGACGCTGTGACTCCATCAATCTCTACTAATCTATACTGGATATGTCTCCTGCTCCTGCCTGGAAATATCCAAATACATAGAGTTTCAATGAAACTGTGATCTTAACGTCCACTGACAGCTCCGTCCTCACTCTGGTGTGAGGCTCCATGTGTTGCAGGAGGTGACACCGCTCTGTGACTAACTCCTTTTTGAATCAGAGTCACCTCACACACTGCTCCTGGTGAAGGTAAGGTAGGGGAAGTGCTCTTGGAAAACCCAGGGTGGGTAGGGTAAAGCCCCTTCCTCCTCCCTCTTTAGAGAGCGCCCCCTCTCAACATCCTCTGCTCCATTTGTTGGTCATGTTACAGACCCAGAGATACTGCAACTACAGTCCCCATACCTCGTCCAGAGTTGGGTCACCAAATCCTCTGTCCTCCCTGAATGTCTGCAGCAGCTCACAACACAACCTCCAGAAAACCATCCACAGCACCTCCACTAAATTTACAATAGCAAAAGTAAGTCAAAAGCCCCTCACCTGTAAGTTGGATGTCTGGTCCTTTTAAATAACACTAGAGGGGCTCCTCGTGCTGCTGAATATATGTTCAGCTGAGAATGACTTACACAGGTGGTCAGTGGACATGCACAGGCCAAGTTTCAAAGACATATATCAAAGCTGCTGCAATGGCTGAGTGGCACCATATTCAGACCCTTCCTCACACTACCAGCACATGCTTGATAAACCCGGTCTAAATCCCTGTCCAGCGCTAAATCCCTGTCCAGCATGGAGCACTGCAAGTGACCGGCAGCTCAGCTCATACCATTTTATGGATCCAAGCGTCCATGACGTTGGGCCCTGTGGCGCTGTGGAGCTGAAAATCGTGGTCAGTGGTAGAATAAAGAGGGGGTGAAGTTTATTTTTAAAGCTAATTGAAGAAAATACTAGAAGGCCAAAAGGAATATGGGAACAGTCAGGGGAATGGGACTAACTGGAGGGGTGAGGCCATGGAGGGATTCAAACACATGAATGAGAATAATAAAATTAAGGTGCTGCCAGACTGGGAGTCGATGTAAATCAGTGAGCACAAGGGTGATGGGTGATTGGGATTGGTGTGAGTTAGAATACAGGTAGCAGAGTTCTGGATGGGCTGTGGTTTATAGAGGTTTATAAATGGGAGTGTGACCAGGATAGAATTGGAATAGTCAAGTGTATATTTAACAAAGGCACAGATGAATGTTTCTGCAGCAGATAGGCTGAGGCAGAGGTGGAGATGTGTGTTAGTACAGAGGTGATAGTAGGCAGGGTTGGTGAGAATATGGAGATGAACTCAGCTCAGATTTAAATAGAAGACAGAGGTTGCAAACTGTCTGGTTCAGCCTCAGATATTTGGCAATGAGGAGATCATGGTTCATGGATAGTGGATGGAATTTCTTATAGAGACCAATGACAACTGCACTCTTCCCAAATTTAAATAGCAAGAACATTATTTCAGTGAAACAAATTTTACAGATCTCATAGCGGGAAATAGAGACTTACCAGAGACAGCAAAGATGGGAGAGTAAATTACAAGCACTCTAATGCACATAGCAATGGTTTATTGAGCTAATATCTGGAGACTGAAATTTGCCAGGAATAACAACAGCAGCAAGGAGGGCAGAGGAAATGACAAGAATGGTAATGCAGTTAAACATGGTTTATAGAATTAATATCTAGATACAGAGACTTACTAGGGACACCAATAATAGCCAGGAAGGGGTAGTAAATGTATTGAATATTCCTCAGTGAGTAATAGATCCGACTGTTTAATGAGAACTGATCATAATCTGCAGAAAGAAAGTTAAACTCCCAGATGAAACTCCTGTTCATTGTTGTAACATTCCAATCTATTGTACTCTGATTCTGATCTTTCCTCTCCCTCTCTCCAGAGCCGCTGATCCCTGTTAGTGACGGGAGTGATGTGATACTCCCACTGACACTATGTGATAACACATTGAAAGGAGCCCCGTATTAATAGAAGAGGGAAATCTACCAGTGACACAATTAGGGTCCATGGAGACTGACATTAATTGCAGTCACTGAACAAACAGGTTTAGTTTTCAATCCAACAATTTTTGTATAACAATAAACTAGAACATTTACCTGGTCTGGATGGGAATTCTGAGGGTTGGTGAGAGAAGGAATGGTGCAAATGGAAGAAGCACTGCACAGAATCTATCAGTTCTCTCTGGATATAGGAGTGATGACAGAGCACTGGAGGGCTGCAAATTATACACCTAGTTTACAAAAAGGAGAGATGTGGTAAACCCTGTACTGTCCAGTCAATCTGACGTCAGTGGTGGTGAAATTTCACAACCCAGGACAGAAATATTATTTGCTTGGAAAAGCATAGCATAATAAATTTCAAACCACATGGATATGCTAATGACAATTCATGTCTGGCAAAGTTCAGCAAGAACTTATCCCAAGGTACTTCACAGCAGCATTATGAAACAAAGTATAACACTGAACCACCAAGGGAGATATTAGGTTAGGTGACCAAATGTTTGGTCAAAGAGGCAAGTTTTAAAGGAGTGTCTTAAAGGATAAAAGCGAGGTGGAGAGATGGAGAGATGGAGCTGTGTAGGGCGTGTATTCCAGAGCTTTGGGCCGAGGCAACTGAAGGTGTGGCCACAATGGTGGAGTAATTAAAATCAGGGATGCACAAGAGGCCAGAATTAGAGGAGCAGAGATATCTCAGAGGTTTGTGGGGCTGGAGGGGATTACAGAGTTAGTGAGGGGTGAGGCAATGGAGGGATTGGAAAACAAGAATGAGAATTTTAAAATCAAGACATTGCTTGACTGTGAGCTGATGTCGGTCAGTGATTGGGGAATTAGACTTGCTGTGAGTTAAGGCACAGGCAGCAGAGTTTTAGATGACCTCAAGGTTACAGACAGTAGAATGTGGGAGAATGAGTTCGAATAGTCCAGTCTACAGGTAATGAAAGCATGACTGAGAGCTTCAGCAGCGGATGAGTTAAGACAGGGGTGAAATCAGGCGATGTTATTGAAGTGGAAATAGGTGGTGATAGTGATGGCACGAATATAACGGTGGAAGCTCATTTTGTGGTCAACTGTCACAGAATCACAGAATTGTTACAGGCGGCCATTCTGTCCATCGTGTCTGCACTGGCTGTCCAAAAGAGCAATTCATCTAGTACCGCTTCCCTGCCTTCTCCCTGTAACTCTGTACAAACTTCCTTTTCAGACAGCTATCCAATTTCCTCCTGAATGCCTCGATTGAATCTGCCTCCACCACACTCTCAGGCAGTGCATTCCAGACCATAAGCACTCGCTGTGTGAAAAAGTTTTCTTCATGTTACTTCTGCTTCTTTTACCAATAACTTTTATTCTTTGCCCTCTCGTTTTAGAACCTTTCAGGAGTGGGGAAAGTTTTTCCCGATCCACTCTGTCCAGACACCTCATAATTGTGAATACCTTTTTTTCTAATCTCCTCTCAGCCTTCTCTTCTCTAAGGAAAATGTTCCCAGTTCTCCAGTCTCTCTTCATTACTGATATTCTTCATCTCTGGAACCATTCTTGTGAATGTTTATGTACACTCCCCAATGTCTTCACGTTACCTAAAGTGTGGTGCCCAGAACTAGACGTAATACTGCCACTGAGGCCAAACTAGTGTCTCATACAAGTTCAAAATAACCTCTTTGCTTTTGCATTCCATGCTGCTGTGAATAAAGCACAGGACACTGTCTGGTTTATTAAGTGCTCTCAACCTCTCCTGCCAACTTCAATGACCCATGCATATATACACCCAGGTCCTCTGCTCCTGCACACCCTTTAGAGTTGTACAATTTATTCTATATTGCCTCTCCATGTTCTTCCTATCGAAATGAATCACATCACATTTCTCCACATTGAACTTCATCTGCCACCTGTCTTTCCATTCCACCAACTTGTCTATGTCCGTTTGAATTTCTACACTATCCTCCTCACAGTTCACAATGCTTCCAAGTTTTGCATCATCTGCAAACTTTGAAATTGTGCCCTGTGCACCAAGTTCCATGTCATTAATATTTGTCAGGAAGAGAAACGATCCCAACATTGATCCCTGGGGAACTCCACTACAAGTCTTAAATGAAAACAAAAAGTGCTGGAAAGACTCAGCAGGTCTGGAAGCATCTGTGGAGAGTGAAGCAGAGTTAACGCTTCAGGCCTGTGACCTTTCATCAGAATTGGCAAAGGTTAGAAAGGTCAGGTTTTAAGGAAATAAAGCAAGGGTGGGGCAAAAGAGAAAAAAGAGGTGTTGAAAGGACAGAGGGTCATAGAGATTAACTGACAAGGAGGTCATGGGGCAAAGGCAAAGAGAGTGTGCTTGTGGTGTGGTGAAAGACAAAGCGTTAGTGCAGCGAAGGTGTTAAATGACAAAATAATGAACAGCCCAAGCCAAAAGCAGCAACATAAAAAAATCCAGTTTAAGGCCAGGACATGGCAAAAAAAATGATAAAGCAAAATAATTAAAAGAGCCAGTATTGATCTGAAATTATTGAACTCAATGTTCAGTCTGGAAGTCTGCAGAATGCCTAATCCGACAATGAGGTTTTGTTCCTCGAGCTGACGTTGATGTTCACTGAGAAAGCGCCGCAGGCTGGGATGTGGTTTATGGAGGTTTATAACTGGGAAGGTGACCATGATAGAACTGGAATAGTCACGTGTAGATTTAACAAAGGCACAGATGAGAGTTTATGCAGCAGATGGGCTGAGGCCGAGGTGGAGATGGCAGTTATTGCAGAGGTGGTAGTAGGCATGTTTGTTGATGGAGAGAATATGGAGGTGAAATCAGCTCAGGTTAAAATTACTACAGAGGTTGTAGACTGTCTTGTTCAGTCTCAGACACTGGCCAGTGAAAGGTAAGTGGTTCACAAATAGGGTATGAAGTTTCTTATGGAGACCAATGACACTAGCTTCAGTCTTCAAAAAAATAAATACATTCCAAATCAGTATTTCAGTGAAGCAAGGTTTACATATCTCATGGCTGGAACTAGAGTCTTACCGGGGCAACAACAGAAGCAAAGATGAGAGATTAAATTACACAAACCATAATGCGGATAGCAATGGTTATATAAAGATAATAGCTGGAGGGATACCAAAATCAGCTAGGGCAGAGTAAATGAGAAGTACAGTAATGCAGTTTAACATGGTTTATAGAATGAAGAGCTGGATATAGAGACTTACCAGGAACACCAACGATAGTGAGGATGAGATAGTAAATGTATTGAATAATGTTCACTGCGTAATTGATGCGAGATGCTAATGGTAGCCGATCATAATATGCAGAAAGAGTGTCAAGATCCCAGGATAACCCCCTGCCCATTTTTGTAACATTACAATCTATTGTTCTCAGATTCTGACCCATTATTGTCAGATTCCAATCTATTGTCCTTGGATTCTGATCTATCCTCCCCCTCTCTCTGGAGACGCTGGTCCCTATTAGTGTCAGGGATGATGCTCCCACTCACACTATGTGAAAACACATTGAAAAGAGTCCCTTACTATTAGAAGATGGAGCACCTCCAGTGAAATAATTAGGTTCCATAGAGACTGACATTAATTACAGTCACTGAGCAAATAGATTCCGTTAACCTCTTTCATTCCGACACCTTTCATACCACAATAAAGCAGAAAATTTACTCTGGACAGGATGCGTGAGGGTTACTGAGGGAAGGAATGGTGAAAATAGTAGAGGCACTGGCCAGAATCTTTCAATCCTCCTTGGATATGGGAGCGATGACAGAGGACTGGAGCACTGTAATTGTTACACCCTGTTTAGAAAAGGAGAGATAGAGTAAACCCTGTAATTACTGAGCAGTCAGACATGCATCACGACTGGAGAAATTTCATGGGGTCACAACCCAGGAGAAATATATTTGTTTCTTTGAAAAACATACGATAACAAACAAGAAGCAGCAGGGGTCTGGTAATAACAAATCATGTTTGGCAAACTTCAACAACAATTTATATTTATATAGCGCCTTTAACAGAATGAAATGTCCCAAGGTGCTTCCCGAAAATGAGATACTAGTTTAAAGCTTGGTCAAAGAAGTAGGTTTTAACGGGCGTGTTAAAGGATGAAAGCGAGGTGGAGAAGCGGAGAGGTGAAGGGAGGGTATTCTAGAACTTGGAGCCTCATTAGCTAAAGGTGCAGATAATAGTGGTGGAGTGATGAAAATCAGGGATGCACAAGATGCCAGAATTAGAGATGCACAGATTTCTTGGCGGATTGTGGAGCTGGAGGATATTACAGAGAGAGGGAGCATATATAAGGAGCAAGAGGGTAACTAGAGAACTCAAGGAAAAAGGAGGAATGTTATGCGTGGAGTCAGAGAAAATGGGTGAGATTCTAAATGAGTACTTTGCATCGGTATTCACCGAGGAGAGGGACATGACGGATGTTGAGGTTAGGGACAGATGTTTGATTACTCTAGGTCAAGTCGGCATAAGGAGGGAGGAAGTGTTGGGTATTCTAAAAGGCATTAAGGTAGACAAGTCGCCAGGTCCGGATGGGATCCATCCCAGGTTACTGAGGGAAGCGAGAGAGGAAATAGCTGGGGCCTTAACAGATATCTTTGCAGCATCCTTAAACACGGGTGAGGTCCTGGAGGACTGGAGAATTGCTAATGTTGCCCCCTTGTTTAAGAAGGGTAGCAGGGATAATCCAGGTAATTATAGACCGGTGAGCCTGACGTCAGTGGCAGGGAAGCTGCTGGAGAAGATACTGAGGGACAGGATCTATTTCCATTTGGAAGAAAATGGGCTTATCAGTGATAGGCAACATGGTTTTGTGCAGGGAAGGTCATGTCTTACCAACTTAATAGAATTCTTTGAGGAAGTGACAAAGTTGATTGATGAGGGAAGGGATGTAGATATCGTATCCATGGACTTCAGTAAGGCGTTTGATAAGGTTCCCCATGGTAGGCTGATGGAGCAAGTGAAGGCGCATGGGGTCCAGGGTGTACTAGCTAGATGGATAAAGAACTGGCTGGGCAACAGGAGACAGAGTAGCAGTGGAAGGGAGTTTCTCAAAATGGAGACGTGTGACCAGTGGTGTTCCACAGGGATCCGTGCTGGGACCACTGTTGTTTGTGATATACATAACTGATTTGGAGGAAAGTATAGGTGGTCTGATTAGCAAGTTTGCAGACGACACTAAGATTGGTGGAGTAGCAGATAGTAAAGGGGACTGTCAGAGAATACAGCAGAATGTAAATAGATTGGAGAGTTGGGCAGAGAAATGGCAGATGGAGTTCAATCAGGGCTAATGCGAGGTGATGCATTTTGGAAGATCCAATTCAAGAGTGAACTAAACAGTAAATGGAAAAGTCCTGGGGAAAATTGATGTACAGCGAGATTTGGGTGTTCAGGTCCATTGTTCCCTGAAGGTGACAACGCAGGTCAATAGAGTGGTCAAGAAGGCATATGGCATGCTTTTCTTCATCGGACGGGGTATTGAGTACAAGAGTTGGCAGGTCATGTTACAGTGGTATAAGACTTTGGTTCGGCCACATTTGGAATACTGCGTGCAGTTCTGGTCGCCACATTACCAAAAGGATGTAGATGCTTTGGAGAGGGTGCAGAGGAGGTTCACCAGGATGTTGCCTGGTATGGAGGGCGCTGGCTTTGAAGAGAGGTTGAGTAGATTAGGATTATTTTCATTGGAAAGACGGAGGTTGAGGGGGGACCTGATTGAGGTGTACAGAATCATGCGAGGGAGAGACAGGGTGGATAGCAAGAAGCTTTTTCCCAGAGTGGGGGATTCAATTACTAGGGTTCACGAGTTCAAAGTGAGAGGGGAAAAGTTTAGGGGGGATATGCGTGGAAAGTTCTTTACGCAGAGGGTGGTGGGTGTCTGGAATGCGTTGCCAGCGGAGGTGGTAGACGCGGTCACGATAGAGTCTTTTAAGATGTTTCTAGACAGATACATGAATGGGCAGGAAGCAAAGAGATACAGACCCTTAGAAAATAGGTGACATGTTTATATAGAGGATCTGGATCGGCGCAGGCTTGGAGGGCCGAAGGGCCTGTTCCTGTGCTGTAATTATCTTTGTTCTTTGTTCCATGGAGGTATTGAAAACGAGGATGAGAATTTTAAAATCAAGACATTGCTTGACTGGGAGCCATGTCGGTCAGTGATAGAGGAAGAAAACTTGGTGTGAGCTAGGACATGGGCAGCAGAGTTTTGGATGACATCAAGTTTACAGAGAGTAGAATGTGGGAGATCAGCCAGGAGTGAGTTGGAATAGTTATGCACAGAGGTAACAAAGGCATGAATCAGGGAATCACATAATTATTACAGCACAGAAGGAGGCTATTCAGTCTATCATGTACACATCGGCTCTCCAAAAGAGCAATTAACCTCGTGCCATTCTCCGCCTTCTCCCCATAACCCTGCACATTCTTCCTTTTCAGATAACAGTCTGATTGCATTTTGAATGCTTCAATTGAACCTGTCTCCATCACATTCTCAGGCAGTCCATTCCAGTCCTTAGCCATTCCTTGCGTGAGAAAATATTGCCTCATGTCACTTCTGCCTCTCTTCCCCATTAATTTCAATCTGTGCCCTCTCGTTCTCGATTCTTTTCACGAGTGGAAACAGTTTCTTTCTATCTCCTCTGTCCAGACCCCTCATGGTTTTGAACAACTCTATCAAATCAACTCACCTCGCAGTCTTCTCTTCTCCAAGGAAAATGATCCTAACTTCTCCTGTCTATCTTCATAACTGAAATTCCTCATGCCTGGAAGCATTCTCATGGATCTTTTCTGTACTCTCTCCAATGCCCTCACAATCTTCCTGAAGTGTGGTGCCCAGAATTGGACAGAATACTTCAGCTGAGGCTGAATCAGTGTTTTATATAAGTTCAACATAACTTCCTTGCTCTTGTACTGAATGTCCCTGTTAATAAAGCCCAGGATACTGTATGCTTTATTAAATGCTCTCTCAACCTCTCCTGCCAACATCAATGACTTATGCACATATGCACCTCGGTATCTCTGTTCCTACACCTCCTTTAGAATGGTGCCCTTTATTTTACATTATCTCAATATTCTTCCTACCAAAATGAATCACTTCATATTTCTCTGCATTGAAATTCATCTACCACCTGCCTGCCCATTCCACCAAGTTGTCTAAGTACTTTTGAAATTCAACACCATCCTCCTCACAGTTCACAATGCTTCCACGTTTCGTATCATCTGCAAACTCTAAAATTGTGCCCTGAACACCATGGTCTTGGTCAGTTACCTTCTTTGGCCTCGTTGTCTCGGGAGAAAATGTGTAAGCACCTGGAGGTGGTCAGTGGTTTGTGGAGCCGCGCCTGGAGTGGCTATAAAGGCCAATTCTAGAGTGAATTGGCTCTTCCACAGGCGCTGCAGATAAAATTGGTTGTCGAGGATATTTCATGGTTGGCTCTCTCCTTGTGCTTCTGTCTTTTTTCCTGCCAACTGTTAACTCTCTTCGACTCGCCATTCTTCAGACCCGCCTTTATGGCAATCTGCTAGCTCTAGAGATCACTGGCAATTGACTCCCACAACTTGTGGTCAATGTCACAGGACTTGATTTCGCGTTTGCAGATGTCTTTAAAGCAGCGACACGGACGGCCGGTGGGTCTGATACCAGTGACAAGCTCGCTGTACAATGCGTCATTGGGGATCCTACCATCTTCCATGTGGCTCACATGGCCAAGCCATTTCAAGCACTGCTGACTCAGTAGGGTGTATATGATGGGGATATTGGGCGCCTCGAGGACTTCCACGTTGGAGATATGGTCCTGCCACCTGATGCCAAGGATTCTCCGGAGGCAGCGAAGATGGAATGAATTGAGACGTCGCTCTTGTAATATATATCAGGAAAATCAAGGGTGCCAACACTGATCCCTGGGGACCTCCAGCCTTTCCTCCAGCCCCCCAAGAACATCCACAAACTACAATTCTTTCTTTCCTGCCACTCAGCCAAAGCCGTATCCATGTTGTTACCGTCCCTTTTCATTCATAAACGATAAGTTTTCTCACAAGTCTGTTATGTGGCACAGTATCAAATGTCTTTTGTAAATACAATACACCACATCAATCGCATTGCCCTCATCAACCCTCTCTGTTACCTTCTCAAAATGTCCAGGCTGTTAGTTAAATAGTATTTGCCCTTCAGGAATCCATGCTGTTTTCCTTACTGAACCCGAATTTTTCCATGTGACTATTAATTTGTCCCGAATTATTATTACGAGAAGTTTCCCCACCACTGCAGTTAAATTGACGGGCCTGGAGTTCTTGGGATTATCTTTACACCCATTTTTGAACAAGGATGTAATATTTGCAATTCTCCAGTCCTCCGGCATCACCCCTAGTCTAAGGAAGATTGAGAATTTATGGCAGAGTGCATCTGCGATTTCCACCCTCACTTCCCTCATAATCCTTGGATGCACCTCATTGGCCCTGGTGCTTTATTCACTTTACCTCTAGACAGCCTATCTAATATGTCCACTTTATCAATTTTAAACCCTTCTTGTTTCTGAATTACCTGCTCTTTCACCATTGCCTGTGTTGTACCTTCTTCCTTGTGTTATGACCCGAGGCGAGAGGTGTGCACTGTTCATTCAGTCCAGCTTCTCCACAGGTCACAACATTTTTTTCTCATTTTCCCACTTGCTGAAACAGTCCATCAGATACACTATTCTCATCACAATAGAACACACTTTACTGAACTAAACAATTAAAAGTTTATCATAAATGAAGCAGGTGTAAGACCAGGAATCCTGCAGCGAGTAACTCACCTCCTGACTCCCGAAAGCCTGTCCACCATCGATAAGGCACAAGTCAAGAGTGTGATGGAATACACTGCACTCGCCTGGATGGCTGCAGCTCCAACAACACTCAACAAGCTCGACATCATCCAGGACAAAGCAGCTTATTTGATTGGCACATCATCCACAAACATTGACTCCCTCCACCACCGATGCACAGTGGCAGCAGTGTGTACCGTCTACAAGATGCACTGCAGCAATGCACCAAGGCACCTCAGAAAGCACCTTCCAAACCCGCGACCTCTACCATCTTGGACAAGGGGATCAAATGCATGGGAACATCACCACCTGAAAGTTCCCCTCCAAGTCATACACCATTCTGACTTGGAACTATATCGCCATTCCTTCACTGTCGCTGGGTCAAAATCCTGGAAGTCCATCCCGAACACAATTGTGAGTGAACCTACCTCCCATGGACTGCAGCGATTCAAGAAGGCAGTTCACCACCACCTTCTCAAGGGTTATGGAGAGATGGGTAATAAATGCTGGCCTAGCCAGTGATGCCTATATCCCAGGATCGAATAAAAAAGTCGCAACTAGAAATGAAGTAAAACAATATCACACAGATCAAATTTTTAAAAATCCAACAATTAATTTTTAACTTCCCCTTCCCACCTTAACCAAAGTTCAAAGTCCCTTTTAACCTGAACCAAATTTTAAAGTTACTTTTTTTTTATCTTAGTCCCTTAAAACTCAAACACAGACATATACACTGGTTAACCGAAAACAAGATCTAAAAAAAAAGATTTTTCGATCAGAGCTCTGTTACAAACAAAAAGCATTTGGGTTAACTAGTTGCCCATTTTGAAGGAAACAGCAGATGAGATATGTTGTTCCAAACCAGCATGCAGTCTAACTTCTGAGCACACACATCCAGGCTACCAGACAACAGTTCTCTTCAGGCGGCATTGAGAATTATTTTTAGCAGGCTTTCTTCAAACAGGAAACAAGATGACTCAACTCCGCGGACTTCACAAGGTCTGTTCTGGAATTTCTGGAAAATGAGCTGGGTTGTGGTCTTCTCTGCTTTCTTGACTTTTTCTTCAGACTTGACGTTATCTCCTTCCAGAAGGTAAAACCACACACACTGACCGACAAGCAGAAAGCTTGTCAGTTTTTCTGCCCATCCCAGGTGTTCTCTGCGACGACGGGGATTGTCTAATCAAAGGAGAACGTATCACTTTTCTGCCCGCTACCAGGGTTTGGGCTTCATCTCGAACCCGAGCCTTCTGATAACCAGTAACTCTGTTGCCAGTCCAGCTCCCTCTCAGTGACCTCTTGGTGGTTCAATTTTTAACAAAAAAAAGGTCTAACATTTATTCAGCTGAACCATAAATGCCTTTAGAAATATTCCTTTTTTTTACCAAAAAAGAATCACTTTTGTTACACTTGGTAAAGACAGATGCAACGTATTTATTTAATACTTCAACTATGCCTTCTGCATGCATGTGCAAATCCTCTGTGTCGCCCCTAATTGGTGCAACTCCTCCTTTTGCTACCTGTTTATACGTCTATAGAAAACTTCAGAACTCCATTTAATGCTAGCCGCCAGACTCTTCTCATATTCTATTTTACTTCTCTTACTTGCTTTTATGCTTCCACTCTGCCTGGTTCTCAGTAGGATTGTCTACCTGACGTCTGTCATAAGCACACTTTTTCTTCTTCATCTTAATCTCTACGTCACTCACCTCTTTTGTAATTCAGGGAGCTCTGGATTTGTTTACACTACCTTTCCCCTTCAAAGGAATATACCTTGACTGAGCCCAAACTATCTCCTCTTTGACGGTAGCCCATTGTTCAGCTATTGTTTTCCTGCCAATCGTTGACTCCAATTTATTTTCTCCAGCTGCATTCTTACCCCGCTGAAGTTGGACTTCCCCTAGTTAATTATTCTTACCCTTTGTCCTTTTATGTAGTCAGCCTGAACCTTATGACGTAATGACCACTGTCCTTTAAGTGCTTCCCTACTGGTATTTGATCCACTTGGCCCACCTCATTCCCAAGTACCAGATCCAGCAGCGCCGCTTTTCTTGAATGAGGGTTTCAGCAGATGAGCTGAGGCAGGGATTTAGTCAGGTGATGTTACAGAGATGGAAATAGGCGATTGTGGTGATGGCACCAGTATGAGGTTAGAAGCCTATTTTGTGGTCCAATGTGACACCAAGGTTGTGAACAGACTATAGTAATCTCAGACAGTTACTAGGAAGAAGGAAGGAATTGCTAGCTAGGGAAGGGAGATTGGAGCGGGAAGCAAAAACAAGGGGCTGAATTTTATTCTCCCCAGCGGAGTGCGAAACATTGGTGGCCCATATGTGCAGTCTGTGTCTGCTGTGCCACTGTGATGTAGCAGGCGACGGCTCATTTTAATACAGTGAACAGGCCGCCCACTCCACCCCCAATCACGTAACAGGGACGGCCTCAGCGACAACAGTAGTGCTGTCAGCTGTCTCTGTACAGACACTGGTGACATTTTTATAGGGCAACCAGACCTGCCACAAAAAGTGCAAAGTTTAACCCCGTACACACACCCCCGCCAGTGCACTGCAAATAAAATGTTGCCCATTTCCCCCCAAAAACTTACATTGTATAGTTGCCTTCCCACCAGCCCCTCCAAAGACTTAAACTGTCGAGTACACTCGCAACCCAACAACTGTCCAAAGTGTAGAGTTTGCCCCTTCTTCCCCTACACTATTAATGCAGAGTTGACCACGCCCACCACAAGCACCAGCCACCACCCCCCACCCCATCAGTACTCTAAAAATCCTACTTTCCCCCCTTCCCCAGCTCTGTGGCGTTGGCTTTCCCTGGACGGGAGAGTGACGGTGTGTGAGAAGAAGGGTCACTGACCCGAAACGTTAACTTTGCCTCTCTTTCCACAGATGCTGCCAGACCTGTTGAGTGGTTCCAGCATTTCTGGATTTTATTTCAGATTTCCAGCATCTGCAGTATTTTGCTTTTATTATGAAGGTGTTTGAGTGTCAGCCGCTGCATGGAAGATCCCCGGCTGTCAGGAAGATCACAGGGAATTGGACTGAAATATATACATTAAGTTTATAGAAATATTTAAGTAGGGTCCCGCTGCCGAGCGGTTGGGGGGAGGGGGCGGGGAGCCACGAGCCTCTGCACAGCTGGAAAGATCAGGCCCAGCAATCCCGATGTGTGGCTCCATGGAGACCTACATCAGGAGCCCAATAGAGTCCAGCCCAATGGTTTCAGTATTCCCAATATTTTATTGGAGGAAATTTCTGCTCATCCAGTACTGGATGTTGCATAAGCAGTCTGATAATTTAACAGCAGTGGAGGAGTGGAGAGAGGTGGTGAGGTAAATTTGATGGAGTTCTTTGATAAAACAATGGAGAGGGCTGATGAGGGTGGTGTGATTAAAGTTATATATATGGATGTTCAAAAGGTGGTTGATCAAATGTCATTCAATGGACAGGTTAGGAAAACTGAACCCTATGGATTAAAGGGACAGTGATATTGTGGATATAACATTGGCTAATGAAAAGTCAACAGAGAGAAATGGTGAAAGGTTGTTGGTCAGACTCCAGGTGAGTATACAGTGGTGTTCCCCAGGGCTCGATATTAGGACCACTGCTCTGTTTGCTCTTGGAGAACCCGGGGTGGGTAGAGCAGAGCCCCCTCCTCCTCCCAATTTACAGAGTTTCCCCTCTCTAGCCTCAGCTCCATTTGTAGGTCATGTAACTGCAGTCCCCATAACTCGTCCAGAGTTCGGTTAGCAAATCCTCTGTCCTCCATGAATGTCTGCAGAAGCTCACAACGCAACCTCCAGAAAACCATCCACAGCACCTCCACTAACTTTACAATAACAGAAGTAAGTCAAAAGCACCTCACATGTAAGCTGAGTAAAAAATACACGCATATGAACTAGGAGCAGACGTAGGCCATTCGGCCCCTCGAGTCTGCACCGCCATTCAATCAGATCATAGCTGATTGGTTTGTGTTTCGAATTCCACACTCCCATCTAACCTTGATAACCTTTCATTCCCTGGCCTGATAAGAATCTATCTATCTCCACCTTAAAAATATTCAATGACCCCGTCTCCACCACCTTCTGTGGCAGAGAATTCCAAAGTCACACAACCCTCTAGAGAAAAATGTTCTCCTCCTCTCTGTCCTAAAGCGGCGACCCCTAATTTCGAAACAGTGCCCCCTAGTACTGGACTCACCCACAAGAGGAAACATCCTTTCCTCATTCACCATGTCAAGGCCTTTCAGGTTCTTCTAAACTTCAGTCAAATCTTCCCTCACTATTCTAAATTCCAGTGAAAACAAGACCGTCCGTCCAACCTTTACTCAGAACACAACCTGCTCATTCCTAGTATCAATCTGGTAAACCACATCTGAACCGCCTCCAAAGCATTCACGTCCTCCATTAAATAAGGAGACCAAAACTACAGACAGTATTCGAGATGTGGTCTCACCAATGCCCTGTATAACTGAAGCATCACATGCTGACTTTTATTTTCAATTCCTCTTGTAATAAAGGAGAGCATTCCATTAGCCTTCTTTGGTACTTGCTGTACCTACCTACTAACAGTTTGTGACTCATGCACTACAGAACCTAGATCCCTCAGCACCTCGGAATTTTGCAGTCCTCCTGCCAAAGTGAAAAACTTCACATTTTCCCACATTATACTCCATCTGTCAGATTTTTTTCCCCACTCACTCAACCTATCTATATTGGACTACAACCTCCTTATGTACTCTTCACAACATACTTTCCTACCTATCTTTGAGTCATCTGCAAATTTAGCTAACATGCCATCGCTTCCCTCATCTAAGTCTTTCATATAAATTGTAAAATGTTGAGGCCCCAGCACAGACCCATGATGGACTCAACTTGTCACATCCTGCCAATCTGAAAAGGACCCATTCATGCATCCTCCCTCTTTTCGGCAACCGGCCAATAAAACTTCGATCCAAGCTAATATGTTACCCACTACACCATGAGCTCCTACTTTGCACAATAACCTTTTATGTGGCACCTTGTCTAATGCATTCTGGAAATCCAAGCGCAGTATGTCAAAGGGCTCCCCTTTACCCATATCGCATGTTACTTCTTCAAAGAACTCCAATAAATTGGTTAAAGATGACTTCCCTTTCACAAAACAATGCTATCTATTCGCGATTACCTTGAGTTTTTCTAAGTGCCCTGCGAAAGCCTCCTGAATGATCGATTCAAACATCTTCCCCACGACAGATGTCAAGCTAACTGGCCTATAGTTACCTGCTTTCTGCATCCCCCTCTTCTTGAATAGAGGGGTTATATTTATTACTTTCCAGTCTGATCGAACCTTTCCAAAATTAGTGAACTTTGAAAAATTAACAACAACACGACTACTACCTCATTAGCCACCTCTTTTAAGACTCTTGGAAGAAGCCCATCAGGACCCGGGGACTTTTCAGCCCGCGACTCCATAAGTTTGCTCAGTAAAGCTTCCCTGGCAATTGTATTTTCACCAAGCTACTCTCTTCCTTCCACCTCCTGATTTACAGCTACTACTGGAATGTTTCTTGTATCCTCTATAGTGAAGACAGAAACAAAATATTTGTTCATTGCATCCGCTGTTGCCTTTTTATCCACTATTAACTCCACATTCTCACTGTCCAGAGGACCAACACTCTTTTTACTTACTCTTCTCCTTTTTAAATACGTGGAGAAACTCTTGCAATCCATTTTTACATTTCTAGCTAACTTCCTATCATACTCAAATGTCTTTCTCCTGATTAACCCGTCAGCCATTGTCTGCTGTTCTTTATATTCTGACCAATTATCTGAACTGCCACTCATCTTTGCACAATTATCTGCCTTTTCCTTAAGAGTGATGTTTTCCGTAATTTCTTACGAAACCGCTGGTGGGTCCTCCACCTTATGGTAGGAATATACTTATTATGGAGTATTCCTGAAATATCCCCTTAAATGTCTGCCACTGCTTCTCTATTGATCTATCTCCAAGACAAGTAACCCAGTTCACTTCAGCGAGCTCAACTTTCATGCCCAAATAGTTGCCCTTATTCACGTTTAAAATACTGATCTTAGATCCACTCTTCTCTCTTTCAAACTGGATGTAAAATTCAGTCATAATGTGGTCGCTGCTACCTAGAGGTGCCTTTACTCTGAGGTCATTAATTAATCCTGTCACATTACATTATACGAAGTCTAATATAACCTTATCTCTGGTTGTTTCCAGAACGTGCTGCTCCAAGAAACTACCTCGAAAGCATTCTATGAACTCTTCATCCGGGCTACTGTTCCCAATCTGATTTTTCCAGTTTATATGTAGATTAAAATCACCCATGATTACTGCCGTACGTCTATCACAAGTAAACAATATTTCTTCTTGTATACGATGTCCTACATTGTGATTACTGTTAGGAGGTCTGTAGACCACTCCTGCTAGGGACTTCTTTCTCCTGGTATTCCTCACCTCCACCCAAATCGATTCCACATTTTGATCTCCTGAACCAAGGTCATCTCGAACTAATGCCCCAACACCATCCTTGATTAACAGTGCCACCCCTCCACATTTACCTAGCTTCCTATTCTTCTTGAATGTCAAATATCCCTCAATATTCAGGACCAGGAAGCCTGGTCCTTTTAAAAATACGAGAGAGGATTCCTGGTGCTGCTGAATGTATGCTAAGTTGTGAGTGACTAACACACGCGATCAGTGGATACGCACGGACCAAGTTTCAGAGACGTACATATTAGCTGCAAGAAAGGAACATTGACGTTACTCCAAACCCCTCCTCCGAATAACAGCAAATGCACAGTACACCCAGGCTAGATCCCTACACAGAATGGGGGACTGTGCTGGCCACACTAGAAGTGGTTGGCGGTTCCATTCACATCGTTTTTATAGATCCAGGTTTTTGAACATTGCACCAGTGGCACCTTAGTGTAAAAATCACAGCCAGAGGTGCTAGGGAGGGGAAAGAAATTCACTTTCAAATGGCAATTTTAAAAAGTTTCAAAGGCATTAAATTTACAAGAATATGTGAAATCGAGAGGGGTATAGGGCTAATTGGAGTGGTGAGGCCATGGAGAGATCCAAAGACAAGAATGAGAATATTAAAATTAAGGTGTTGCCAGACCGGAAGACAATGTAGATCAGTGAGCACAGGGGTGATGGGTGATCGGGATTTGGTGTGAGTTAGAACACAGGCAGCAGATTTCTGGATGGGCTGTGGTTTATGGAGGTTAATAACTGGGAGGGTGACCAGGATAGAATTGGAAGGTGACCAGGATAGAATTGTAATAGTCAAGTGTGGATTTAACAAAGGCACAGATGAGGGTTTATGCAGTAGATGGGCTGAGGCAGAGGTGGAGATGGGACATATTACAGAGGTGGTGATAGGCAGGGTTGGTGATGGAGAGAATATGGAAATGAACTCAGCTCAGTGTCAACTGGATGCAGAGGTCGCAAACAGTCTGTTTCAGCCCCAGACATTGGGCAGTGAGAGGAATGCAGACAGTGGATAGGGAATGGTGTTTGTGGCAGTGGCTGAAGACAATGGCTTCAGACTTCCCAAGATTGACATGACAAGAACATTAAATCTGTAAAATATGTTTATAATTCTAAACGTTGGATACAGAGACTCACCAGGGACACCAAAAATAGCGAGGACGGGATAATAAATCGTTTGAATCATCTTCAGTGCAGAATAGATCCGATCATCTAATTTTAGCCAAATATAATCTGCAGTAACTAGGCCAAGCCAATAGTAGAAACTCCTGCTTCCCATGGTAGTAACATCCCAAGCTATTTTTCTCATGTTCTGACCCATTGTTGTAACATTCCAATCTATTGTTCTCAGGTTCTGACCCATTGTTGTAACATTCCAATCTATTGTTCTCAGATTCTGACCCATTGTTGTAACATTCCAATCTATTGTTCTCAGATTCAGGTCTATCCTCTCTCTCGCTGGGGCTGCTGATCCTTGATAGCGCCGGAATGATGCTGTTGTTGACACTATGGGATAATACACTGAAAGGAGTCCTGTATAAATAGAAGAGGGAAACCCTCCAGCGACACAATTAGGGTCCATGATGACTGACATTAATTACAATCACTGAACAAACAGGTTCAGTTAACCCCTTTCAACCCAACTCTTCTTGTGCCACAATAAAGTAGACCATTTACCCTGTCTGAATGGGATGTGTGGGGGATGCTGAGGGAAGGAATGTTGAAAATAGCAGAGGCAGCGACAGAATGTTCCAATCCTCCGTGGATATGGGCTTGATGCCAGAGATGGGAGGGTTGTAAATGTTACACTCGGTTTAAAAAAGGAGAGATGGAGCAAACGGTGTAATTACTGACCAGTCAGTCTAACGTCGCTGATGGGAAATTTCTAGACTTCACAGCCCAGGACAAAAACATTTGTTGCTTGGAAAAAAACACGGGACAATAAATACACGGGACGGCAGCAGGGATATGGTAATGACAAATCATATCTGTCAAAGCCCAACAACAACAACTTACATTTATTGGTCAAGGCAGGAGGTATTAAGTAGTGTCTTAAGGGAGGAAAGTGAGGCAAAGAGGCAGTGACAGTGGTATAGCGGTAATGTCACTGAACTAGAAAACCAGAGGTTCAGGCTAATGCCATGGGTTCAATTACCACATGGCAGTTGGTGGGAATTAAAATTCAATCAATTAATAATTTCAATTCGTTAATAAATGTCTGGAAATGAAATTTAGTTTCAGTCATGGTGCCATGAATCTATCATCGATTGTTGTAAAAACCGATCTGATTTACTAATGTCCTTTCGGGAAGGAAATCTGCTGTCCTTACCTGATCTGGCCTCCATGTGACTCCAGACCCTCAACAATGTGGTTAACTCTTAACTGCCTTGTGAAATGTCCGAGCAAGTCACTCATTTGTCAAGGGCAATTAGGGATGGGAACAAATGCTGGCCTTGCCAGCGATGCACATATCCCACACACGAATAAAATAAAAGAGGTGTAGTTAGGGAATTCCAGAGCTTTGGGTCTAGGCAGCTGAAGACCTGGCTGGCAGTGGAGCAATGATGAAAATCAAGCATGCACAAGAGACCAGGATTGGAGGAGTGCAGACGTCTTGGAGGGTTGTGGGGCTGGTGAATATTACATAGTTAAGGAGGGGTGAGGACATCGAGGGAGTTGCAAACACGGTTGAGAATTTTAAAATCAAGACATTGCTTAACTGGCAGCCGATGTATGTCAGTGATCGGGGAACGGGACTTGGAGTTAGTTTACACAAGAGCAGCAGAGTTTGGATGACCTCAAGTTTACAGAGAGTAGAATGAGTGAGACAAGCCAGGAGCGTGTTAAAATCTGGAATAGAAAGCTAGTCTCTGTCATGGAGCCATGAAACCATCATCGTTTTTTGTTAAACACCATCTGATTCACTAATGTCCTTTAGGGAAAGGAATCTGCCGTCCTTTCCTGGTCTAGCCCACATATGACTCTCGACTCATAGCAATGTTATTGACTCTTAACTGCCCTCTGTAAAGGCCTAGCAAGCAACTCTGTTGAAGCATTTGAAAAGAAGGCTGAGAGTTTTTAAATTGATGTGTTGCTGACAAGAATCCAATGTCGGTCAGTGAGTTCAGGGGGTGATGGGTGAACATGACTTGGTGTGAGATAGGACATGAGCAGCAGTGTTTTTCATCACCTCAAGTTTATGGCGGGTAGAATGTAGGAGACCAGCCAGGAGTGTGTTGGAATAGTCAAGTCTACAGGTAACACAGGCAAGGAGGAGTGTTTCATCAGCAGAGGAGCTGAGACAGGGATGAAGTCGTCCTATGTTGAGGGGGTGGAAATAGGCAGTTTTATTGATAGCGTGAATATTTGGTAGGAAGCTCATCGCAGGAGCAACTATGACACCAGGTTGCAAACACTTTGCTTTAGTCTCAGACAGTTGCCAAGGAGAGGGATGGAGTCTGTAGCTAAGAAATGTTTGATGTGGGGTTTGAAAACACTGGCTTTAGTTTTCCTAATATTTAATTGGCCTGGCAGATGTGTGAAGTGATACATTGTGGAAAGATTTTATAATATTATTTATTCATGGGTTGTGGGTGTCGCTGGCTGGGCCAGCAGTTATCACCCACCCCTAATAGCCTTTGAGAAGGTGATAGCGAACTGCAGGTGGATGAATGAGGAGGGATAACACAACTTTAAAGGTGGTGAGAATAACAGAGAGACCTGGGGTGTTTGTGTGCAATCTTTGAAGTGAGCTGGACAGGTTAACAAACAGTTAACAAAGAAAATAGATTCCTAGGTTTTATTAATAGAGACACAGAGTCGAATAGTCAGGATGTTATGTTACACCGATAGAAAAGACTAGATCGGCTCCACCTGGAGCATTGTGTCCAATACAGGGAACCACATTTTAGGAAGGACATGAGCCCATTGGAGAGGGGATAAAAGAGTTTTACTGGAATTTTTCCAGGGATGAGGGATTACAGTTATGTAGCTGGGATGGTTCAACTTAGAGCAGGGAAATGTAAAAGCAGATCTGATCGAGATGCGAAGCAGAAAGCAGAGAGTAGTGGAGAATATTTATTGTTCAGTCTGGAGGGAAGTACACAGTGCCGTTCCCCTGTTCTGAAGAAGGGTCACTGACCTGAAACATTAACTCTACTTCTCTCTCCACAGATGCTCCCAGATCTGCTGTGAATTTCCAGAATTACTTGTACTTATTTCAGATTTCCAACATCCTCAGTATTTTTCTTTTATTATCCCCAGGGTCACTGTTGGGATCACTGTTGCAGTATGTTAATACAATGGGCTTGTGTACAGAGGGGATAATGTCAAGGTTTTGTGATGGGTGGAAACCCAGAAATGTTTATAAACAGTGAGAAGGATAGTAACAAACTTCAGGAGGACAGAGACTGACTGGTGTAATGGACAGGAACATGGCAGATGTAATTTAACACAGTGAAGTGTGAAGTGAGACATGGGTAGGAAGTATGAGGAGAAATAATATAAAATAAATGGTACCATTATAAAGCGGGTGCAGGATTAGAGAGACCTGCGGCGGACACACACAGATCTTTCAAGGTACCATATAGTGTCCTTGGTGTCAGAGAGAGAGGCACAGAGTAGTAAAACTCATGAGGAAATGCTGATGTTTGTACATCATTGGTTAGGTCCCAGCTGGAGAATTATGTCCAATTCTGGTCACCACACTTTGATACGGATGTCAAGGACTTAGTGAAGATACTGAGGTGATTTACTAGAATGGTACCATGGATCTGGGAATTCAGTTATGTGGAGAGATTGGAAAAGCTGGGATTGTTCTCTTTGGAGCAATGAAGGGTAAGGGGTGATTTAATATATAATTTAAAATCATTAAGGGTTTTGATAGGGTAATTAATGTGAAACTGTTTCCAGTGTCAGGAAGTTCAGTATTAAGAAGACACAGATTGAAGGTAATTGACAAAGAACCAGAGGTGAAGTGAGGAGAATTTTCTTACACAGCGAGTTGTTGGGATGTGGGATTCACTGCCTGAAAACATGGTGGAAGCAGATTCAATAATATCTTTCAAAAGGGAATTTAGCAAATACTTCAATAGGAAAAAAGGAGACTGCGGGAAGTTGAGGGGTGGGGGGGGAGGCGGTGTTGGTGGTGGAATTCATTAAGTAGCTCATTCCAAGAGACAGCACTGAAACAATGGGCCGAATAGCTTCCTTTTGTACTGCATCAGTCTCTGATGCTATGAGAAGCAGACAGAGAGTGTAGAGAGCGAGTGAGGGCATGCGCAAGTGGGAAAGGAAGATAGATATAGCGAGAAAATCGGGATTGCTTCGCTTTTCGGGTGTAGGGATTGTAATTCGTGATCTGCCCTTGCCTATTCATGTTGAGGCAGGTGACACACAAACTTCCTGCTGCCTTCTCATTTCCACGAATTGTATGTACCGCCTAGGGTGACACGCGGTGCTGTCTGTCTGCTGGGGCCTAAGGTTGTGTGAGGCTGGCTAGTGTTTCATCCAGGATTCAGCTCTTAAAGACAGTCTGTTCCTCTTAAAGGGAAGTTGCACTGAATCACAGGAGGCTGCTGCTGACGGTGAAATGCCGCAATTGGAGACAAGGTAAATGGAGTACTAGGACAGAGAGAGGGTTCTGCGGTTCACGGATGTGGTGCTGGAGGCCTTAGTCATGGAGGGTGACAGGAGCAGACAGGCCATGTTCCCATGGGGTGGGGTGCAGACCCTCAAGAAATGGACTTCGAAGTGAATAGGAGCAGGTGGCCAGGGAGGTCAGTGCAAGAAGTCCGGCCCCGAGGACCTGGCAGAAGAGCCAGAAGAAGTTAAATTAACTCACACGTGTGCTCAATGTCAGTGAATTCATCTCCACATGACATCTCCTGCAATCAACACCAGTAACCTCTCACACTGCTCAATGAACCAGACCCCAATCACTCACCCATCAGCTGTCCCTAACACTCAGGACCCACACCTAACATTCACATACTCCATCTCACCCTCATACACCTTCCACTGATACCAGCCTCACATCCACCTCTCCCTGCCTCCACATGTCTCCAGCTCTTCAGCTGTGGCAGGCACATCACCCAAACACAGTGCAACACAATCAGTGACATTCTGCCCTCTCTCTTACATGACAAGGTGGCTCATAAACACAGGCAGCAGCAGTGATCCGGTGGGGACCAGGCATACCTTCATCCCCTGAGCCTGAGGGAGGAGATGATTCTCCACATCATGGAACTGGCTGTGACAGAGCCCGTGGCATCCGGCATCACCGAGAGCATTCAGGATGATGTTATGTTGCTGCCTTATGTTCCTTCTTAACTCCCACCTCCCCCTCATCCTACTGTCTGGGAAGAAGTACAAGCTGCAGATGGTGGGACCATGGACCTCCTGCTTTCCATGCCATTCCCAATCCCTCACCACAACCCTCCCCTTCTGATTTTATACTTTCCAATGATAACCCAAAACTTCCAGCTTCCCAGTCACAGCAGCTCCAGGTGACAGAGAGAGAGCAGCAGCACAGCACTGATGGTGAAGTCCCATCACTTGGTCTGAAACTCACAGTCACCAGATCAAATACTTTCGCTTTCTGTACCTTAGAGGGTGGTATAGAGTCGGAATCTGCACGTGGTGAGTCACCGAGCACGAGTGAGCTGCAGCCAGGCCAGGGGGAAAGGATAGTTCATGTGTCAGATCACCGGAGGGCGAGGTCACAAACGAGTTATAATACACAGGACACAGATGTAAACATTGCTGGAACTGCATACAGGAGAATGCTGATCGACATGTACACTGAGATAATTTGTCCATTGACAGTCTGTTGTCACTGTCAAAGAACATGGAGGAGTCCGACTCCAACATGGCACAGGACATTGCACAGAGTTTGAAGCACATTCTTTCCCATGTGGAAGTGGTCACTAACTCCATGACAGCACTAGCAGACACAGCTGTGATACAATTGTTGGTGACCATTGTCTCAGCTTCCACTGCAGCACAGATGGCAGACACCCAACGTCTCAGTGCTGCATTGCAAACTCAGACTCAGATTGCTTGCTGCCATGCAGGATCAGACTGCTGTCATCATGGCTGTGGATCTCAGTGTTCAAAGGATTTTGCTGGATCTCACAGCAGTCCAGCAATCTGTGATCCAGTAGATTACTAGGATTCCTGAGGTGTCACCCTGTGGGAGTGACAGTGTCTCCGTGGAGCATGAACCTGCTGTCCTCTCTCAGGATGACAGTATTTGTTCTCCCTTCACTGTCACTCCACCAGTGTCCTTGCTGTTACCCATCAGCCAGCCCAGGCTGCTGCTGCCTATGTCGAGGTGGTGAAGTCCGAATCCAAGCCCTCAAAACCCAGAGCTGCTCGAGGACGTCCTGCAAGGCCATATGCAGTCTCCCCAGTGAAAGTCAGCAACCTTCCACCAGCCATGCTGCAGACACTGGGGAAACACTGTGTCGGATCCCTGGCAAAGTCGAGGGAACCCACAAGACAGTCACTAAGGGAATCCACAAGGGTGAATAGTTGCGTTGTGTTTGCATATATTGGATGTGTTGTTGGATAAAGATGTTAATGAACAGGTTTTTATTGCAGGATGGTGACCAAGCGGAATCTGTGATGGGGCATCTCAGATGGGGACAATGGTGGAGAATGGGGAATCCGTGGTGGAAAGTGAAGTTGACCTTTGGCAACCGGAATCTTAGCAGGCAATCGCCGGCAGCCTGTCCGGGTGGAAGGCATCCAGGAAATATTCTGGAAATATCCTGGTTGGTTGGCGATGGATGGTGGGGTTTGAATTCCTTGGGGGTGAATCATGAGCCATGTAAAGACAGGGTAGTGATTCTCTCCGAGGAGCTATATTCTGATTCTCCACAGAGATCTGAAGTTCGTGGGAACAGAGGAGGAGGTGTCGGGCGTCTTGCAAAGCATTAAGGTAAATAGGTCCCCAGGGCCTGATGGGAACTAACGCAGAATACTGAGGGAAGAAATTGCTGGGGCCTTGACAGAAATCTTTGCATCCTCATTGGCTCTAGGTGATGTCCCAGAGGACTGGAGAATAGCAAATGTTGTTCCTTTGTTTAAGAAGGATAGCAAGGATAATCCAGGAAATTAGAGGCCGGTGAGCCTTTGGTCAGTGGTAGGAAAATTATGGGAGAGGATTCTTCGGGGCAGGATTTACTTCCATCTGGAAACAAATGAACTTATTAGTAGCGAGAGGCAGCATGGTTTTGTGAAGGGGAAGTCGTGTCTCACGAACTTGATTGAGTTTTTTGAGGAAGTGACGAAGATGATTGATAAAGGCAGGGCAGTGGATGTTGTCCATATGGACTTCTGTAAAGCCTTTGACAAGGTCCCTCATGGCAGACTGGTGCAAAAGGTGAAGTCACACGGGATCAGAGGTGAGCTGGTAAGATGGATACAGAACTGGCTCGGTCAGAGAAGACAGAGGGTATCAGTGGAAGGGTGCTTTTCTGAATGGAGGGCTGTGAATAGTGGTGTTCCGCAGGGATCAGTGCTGGGACCTTTGCTGTTTGTAGTATTTCTAAACGATTTGGAGGAAAATGTAGCTGGTCTGAGTAGTAAGTTTGTGGACAACACACAACTTGGTGGAGTTGTGGATAATGATGAGGATTGCCAGAGGATACAGCAGGATATGGATCGGTTGGAGACTGGGGCGGAGAAATGGCAGATGGAGTTTTATCCAGACTCTCGCTGGCACGAGAGTGTAAATATAAATTTGTGTTTACATTCCCGGACAACTGTACACCTGGATGTGTCTCCCCCAGGGATTAGATGATAGTCCGTCAACATTCCACCAGTGGTTGGCCATAGATCCGGTGTTACAGGTGCCGGAACCACCCCTACCCTTTGCCCTCGATGTCGCTACCACAGATACCACCTTATCAGCGGTATTCCTTCAGAAGAAACATGGCCGATTCTGCCGAGTGGAATACGCATCTCACTTGTTCATGTCAGTAGAAAGGGCCTTTACAACGTGTGAAAAAGATTTGCTGTCCGTCTTCTGGGTGATTCAAAATTTTACGTTTATTGTCAGCCTCAGCTCCGTTACTATCTTAACTGAACACACACCCTTCCAGTTGTTACTGGATGGACGTTTGAAGGACGGTAATGTTATATTGTCAGCCTCAGCCCTGTTACTATCCTAACTGAACACACACCCTTCCAGTTGTTTGTGGAAGGACGTCTGAAGGACGGTAATGTTATATTGTCAGCCTCAGCCCTGTTACTGTCCTAACTGAACACACACCCTTCCAGTTGTTACTGAATGGACGGCTGAAGGACGGTAATGTTATATTGTCAGCCTCAGCCCTGTTACTATCCTAACTGAACACACACCCTTCCAGTTGTTACTGGATGGACGGTTGAAGGACGGTAATGTTATATTGTCAGCCTCAGCCCTGTTACTATCCTAACTGAACACACACCCTTCCAGTTGTTACTGGATGGACGGTTGAAGGACGGTAATGTTATATTGTCAGCCTCAGCCCCTTTACTATCCTAACTGAACACACGCCCTTCCAGTTGTTACTGGATGGATGGTTGAAGGACGGTAATGTTATATTGTCAGCCTCAGCCCTGTTACTATCCTAACTGAACAGACACCCTTCCAGTTGTTACTGGATGGACGGTTGAAGGACGGTAATGTTATATTGTCAGCCTCAGCCCTGTTCCTATCCTAACTGAACACACACCCTTCCAGTTGTTACTGGATGGACGGTTGAAGGACGGTAATGTTGTATTGTCAGCCTCAGCCTTGTTACTATCCTAACTGAACACACACCCTTCCAGTTGTTACTGGATGGACGGTTGAAGGACGGTAATGTTATATTGTCAGCCTCAGCCCTGTTACTATCCTAACTGAACACACACCCTTCCAGTTGTTACTGGATGGATGACTGAAGGACGGTAATGTTATATTGTCAGCCTCAGCCCTGTTACTATCCTAACTGAACACACACCCTTCCAGTTGTTACTGGATGGATGACTGAAGGACGGTAATGTTATATTGTCAGCCTCAGCCCTGTTACTATCCTAATTGAACACACACCCTTCCAGTTGTTAGTGGATGGACGGCTGAAGGACGGTAATGTTATATTGTCAGCCTCAGCCCTGTTACTATCCTAACTGAACACACTCCCTTCCAGTTGTTACTGGATGGACGGTTGAAGGACGGTAATGTTATATTGTCAGCCTCAGCCCCGTTACTATCCTAACTGAACACACACCCTTCCAGTGGTTAGTGGATGGACGGTTGAAGGACGGTAATGTTATATTGTCAACCTCAGCCCTGTTACTATCCTAACTGAACACACACCCTTCCAGTTGTTAGTGGATGGACGGCTGAAGGTCGATAATGTTATATTGTCAGCCTCAGCCCCGTTACTATCCTAACTGAACACACGCCCTTCCAGTTGTTACTGGATGGACGGCTGAAGGTCGGTAATGTTATATTGTCAGCCTCAGCCCCGTTACTATCCTAACTGAACACACACCCTTCCAGTTGTTACTGGATGGTCGGTTGAAGGACGGTAATGTTATATTGTCAGCCTCAGCCCCGTTACTATCCTAACTGAACACACACCCTTCCAGTTGCTAGTGGATGGATGACTGAAGGACGGTAATGTTATATTGTCAGCCTCAGCCCCGTTACTATCCTAACTGAACACACACCCTTCCAGTTGTTAGTGGATGGATGACTGAAGGACGGTAATGTTATATTGTCAGCCTCAGCCCTGTTACTATCCTAACTGAACACACACCCTTCCAGTTGTTAGTGGATGGATGACTGAAGGACGGTAATGTTATATTGTCAGCCTCAGCCCTGTTACTATCCTAACTGAACACACACCCTTCCAGTTGCTAGTGGATGGATGACTGAAGGACGGTAATGTTAGTCAGAATCACATTGCTCGGTGGACCTTGCTCCTGCAAAGTAGATATATTTCAGTAAAAAAGGAAAATACTTTGACATGCTTGGCAGACAATTTAATCTACCAGGCTGAACCCCATGAGTGTCAGGTTTTTACAGAAAAGGCCCTCAAGGGACATTTTGTGTCAAAATCATTGCGGGGCGGGAGTGTCCAATGGAAGAAATCAGAAATCAAACCAGCACTCAACATTTTTGTTGACGGTTCATCTGCAGTGGAGGATGGGATTAGGCAGTCAAAGTGCGGATTACAAATACAGGATCATAATGGAAAACCTATTAAAGACATTGCCTTACAGTTACTGGCGAGTTTAAGTGTGCAGTGTGCCGAACGAGCTGCAGTCACTTTGTGGTGACACAACCACATGTTTCCCCCACTGGTTGATATAAATTCTGACAGTATGTACGTGTGTAACAGTTTAACCGAGTACCTACCTCTGTGGGAAGCCAGAGGTTTTGTGTCAGCAGATGGCAAACCTTTTCCATCTGTCCTATTACTGCAGAGAATAGTAGATGCAGCGAGGAGAGGTTACAGAAAATACTATGATATATTGACCTACGTTGTGAAAATTGGAAAGGAGATAATTGGGACAACTTTGTCTAAGTGCAGTCTGGAAAACCAGGTGGTCATCTGTCCTCACTCTATATATATATATATATATATATATATATACATACATACATATAAAACAGCAGAATCAAAATGTGAATTTAATACCACTATAAATTGCACTATGGAAACTCGGAAGGCATTATCAGGTTAACCCATGTGGCCGATAAGGCAAAGGGGACATATTGCTTAACCACCACAATGAAGGAGTACCAGTATGGACATAACCGGACTTGTCTGGCGAGCAAACGTACGTTGCTTTTCAACCCACAAATACCAACTGGAGTAGAGAAGATGGAGTTGGTCGGCATACATAAAAGAAAGACAGAAACGATAATTGTTACAGAAAGTATTAAGGACGACTTGATAAATTACCTGTGGGAATATTAATAAGCTATTCAGCCATTGCCCATACGTTTGGGTCAAGAGAGGCAGCAACGAGAAACCATTGCTGTAGTGTACTACAATCTGGAACAACAGTGGAAGATGATACAAGTTCAGATTGATGAGATAATGATTCTACCTGGTGGGATGACTTATGGTACTGGGGGTCAAACGTGAAGATACACCCTGATTTAGAATTATCTCCCATGTCCTGATAGTCGTTTCGGGTGTCATGGTGATATATGTGACATACTTAATTTGGAAACTTAAGAAATTGATTAAGGAATGTGAGAGGATGTATGAACACAGGTTGGACAGCTACCTGAAAGGCAATCAGTATTCGAAGTTGCTCCATTAAAATATTGACAATTAATTATGTAACACGAGGGTAGTTGTATAACTATTGGTCGATACTTAAAATGAATTAATGAATGACAAATGTATTCTAAAAGTTAAATTGCGACTGCGTTATGCTCGCACAAGTGATTAATTAAGTAACAATGATGTTTACATTGTGCTTTCTTTAACTATGCTTTCTACTTATGATCTTGCGTTAACAATGAAATTATAATTGCACAAGTGTACTACCTGAGAGACATGAGAGTGTGATCCATTGAGCATAGCCCTGCATGATCAGAGGGGGACGGGGGGTGGGGGGTGTGTGTGGTGGTTGGTGTAGACTCAGGAAAAACACATAAAAACGTAATTGAAACAATGAGGCTCGTCACACAACAATACACAACGTTTTGAAACATAGAGGGGCTGGTTAGGAGGAGCACAGCAAACAGATGGTCAAGGAATTGTGGACCATACAGAAAAGCAGGCTGAAACAAGAGAGAGATTCTACCAGACAGTGTCCCTGCACAAACCAGATAAAGGAGTTTCTATTGGCATGAGGTATGATTAGACTCACAGTAGACAATGGCTGAAAATGGTGACAGCACGAGAACCCTGAGGAAGAACACTCAAGAAAATTCCCTGAGTTATGGACTCAGAGAATAGAAGGGCAGCTGCCATTCTGAGACTGATCACCTCGTGTCTTGGGGTAGTATAACATGCAAGTAGTGAGTGCTTTACCTGATGATTTAATGTGTGAATAAACATTGATATACCTTCCACCAGTCCGATTCTGTGAATTCTTCAAGAGTAAGTGCAGATTAGGCACAGCAACAATCTGATAGCTCTATACAGGGTCTTACCAGGAACATAAACACAAGCAATGCCAAGAGAGAAAATTACACGATCAGTAACAAAATTAGCAATGCTTCGTAGAGTTTACAGCCTTTATCAAAGACTCACCAGGAGTAACAACAACAGCAAAGAGGGATGAGAAAATGACAGGGGCAGTAATTCAGTTAAACACGGTTTATAGAATTAATGGCTGGATAAAGAGTCTTAGCAGGAACACCAACAATAGCGAGGACGGGATAGTAAATATATTGAATAACCTGAAGAGCTAAAAAGATCCAATAGTCTAATGAGTACAAGTCATAATATGTGGAAAGATCGTCAAATTGCCAGATGAAACTCCTGTCCATTTTTGTAACATTCCAATCTATTGTTCTCAGATTCTGATCTATCCTCTCCCTCTGCCTGGAGCTGTTGGTCCCTCTTACTGCCGGGTTTGATGCTCCTGTTGACACTATGTGATAATACATTGAAATGACTCCCATATTAATAGAAGATGGAAACCCTCCAGTGAAACAATTAGGGTCCGTGGAGACTGACATTAATTCCAGTCACTGAACAAACAGGTTCAGTTAACCCCTTTCAATCCAGCACTGTTTGTACCACAATAAAGTAGAACATTTATCCGGTCTGGATGGGATGTATGAGAGATGCTGAGGGAAGGAAAGTTGGGAATAGCGGAGGCACTGGACAGAATCATTCAATCCTCCTTGGATACGGGAGTTGTGACAGAGGTCTGGAGGGTTGTAAATGTTACACCCTATTTGAAAAAAAGGAGAGATGGAGTAAACAATGCATTTACTGACCAGACAGTTTAATGTCACTGATGGGGAAATTTCATAACCCAGGACAAATATATTCATTGCTTTGAAAAACATGGAATAATAAATAGACTGCAGGAGGGATATGGTGATGTCAAAGCATGACTGGCAAACCTCAACAACAACTTATATTTATATAGTGCTTTTAATGTTATAAAACATCCCAAAGTGCTTCTCAGGATCATTATGAAGCAAAGTATGACACTGAGACACAACAGGAGATATTAGATCAGATGGCCAACAGCTTGAACAAAGAGATAGGTTTTAAGGAGTACCTGAAAGGAGGAAAGGGAGACGTAAAGGCGGTGACTGTAGCGGAGTGGTAATATTACCAAAATTGCAATACCAAGGATCAGGCTGATTCTCTGAGGACATGGGTTCAAACCCCACCGTGGTAACTGGTGCAATTTAAAATTCAATATGTGCTAAAATTCAATTAATTAATACAAATCTGCATTTGAAAACTATTCTCAGCAACGGTGCCATGATGCTATCATTAATCGTCATTAAAAAAAAAACAGCCTGGCTTACTGATGTTCTTCAGCAATGGAAATCTGCCATCCTTATACGGTCTGGTCTCCATGTGACTCCAGACCCACAACAATGTGGTTGACTCTAAACTGAATTCTGAAAGGTCCAGCAAACCACTCAGTCATCAAGGGTAATTAGGGATGGGCAAAAAATGCTGGCCTTGTCAGTGACACCCACATCCCATGAACGAATGAAAAAAAAACAGTGCAGTGAGGATATTCCAGAACTTTGGGCCTAGGCAGCTGAAGACCTAGTCGCCAGTGGTGCAGTGATTAAAATCTGGGTGCACAAGAGGCCGGAATTAGAGGAGTGCATATATCTCGGTGGGTTGTGGAGGTGGAGGAGATTACAGAGATATGGGGCGGGAGGCGAGGCCATGGAGGGATCTGAAAACAAGGATAAGAATTTTAAAATCAAGACATTGCTTGACTCGGAGCCAATGTCAGTGAGTGATAGATGAACGGGACTTGGTCTGATCTAAGACATGGGCAGCAGAGTTTTGGATGACCTCAAGTTTACAGAGAGTAGAATGTGGGAGATCAGCCAGGAGTGAGTTGGAATAATCACATCGAGAGGTGCCGAAGGCATGAATGAGGTTTCAGCAGCAGATGGGCTGAGACAGGGGTGAAGTCGGGTGATGTTACTGAGGTGGAAATAGGCGGTTGTAATGATATCCTGAAAATGAGGTTAAAGATCATTTTGTGGTGAAATGTGACACCAAGGATGTAAACATATTGTCTGAATCTCAGACTGTCACCAGGAAGAGGGATGGAATCAATAGCAAGGGAACAGAGTTGGAGTGGGGAGTTAAAACAATGGCATCAGTCTTCCCAATATTTAATTGGAGGAAATTTCTGCTCATCCAGTACTGGATGTCGGATAAGCAGTCTGATAATTTAACAACAGTTGAGGAGTGGAGAGAGGTGGTGGTGAGTTAAACTTGATGGAGTTCTTTAATAAAACAATGGAGAGGGTTGATGAGGGTGGTGTGATTAAAGTTATACATATGGACTTTCAAAAGGTGTTTCATTAAGTGACATTCAATAGACAGCTTAGGAAAACTGAACCCGATGGATTAAAGGTACAGTGACAGTGTGGATATAATATTGATTAAGGAACAGTAAACAGAGAGAAGTGGTGAAAGGTTGTTGTTCAGACTCAATAGGAGTATACAGTGGTATTCCCCAGGGCGCAGTATTAGGACCACTGCTCTTTTTGCCCTTGGAAAACCCGTGGTGGGTAGGGCAGAGACCCCTCCTCCTCCCTCTTTACAGAGCTTCCCCTCTCTGCAGCCTCCGCTCCATTTGTTGGTCATGTTACAGACACAGAGACACTGTAACTACAGTCCCATACCTCGTCCAGAGTTGTGTCACCAAATACTCTGCCCTCCCTGAATGTCTGCAGCAGCTCACAACACAACCTCCAGAAAACCATCCACAGCACCTCCACTAACTTTACAATAACAGAAGTACGTCAAAAGCCCCTCACCTGTAATTTGGATGCCTGGTCATTTTAAATAACACCAGGGGGTTCTTCGTGCCGCTGAATGCATGTTCAGCTGAGAGCGACTAACACAGGCGGTCAGTGGACATGCACAGACCAAGTTTCACAGACGTACATCAAAGCTGCGGGAATGGATGATTGACATCGTATGCAGACCCCTCCTCACGCTGCAGACACACACATGTTACACCCACGCTATCACCCCGGCCAGCCTGGGTGTCCTGCACAATGTGATGGATGTGACCGGCAGTGCAGCTCACACCATTTTGTGGATCCAAACTTCCACAGCATCAGTGGAGCTGGAGAGATGAAATGTGTGGTCAGGGAGAGGCAGAGGGAATGAAACTCACTTTAAAAAGGGAATTAGAACAAGACTTTCAGATGAACAAGTTTCAGGAATATTGGAAATGAACAGGGGATTGGGATAATCAGAGCGTTGACAGTTAACATTTCGGGTCAGTGACCCTTCTTCGGAAGGGTCCTACTTTTCCGAAGAAGGGTCACTGACCCGAAATGTTAACTCTGCTTCTCTTTCCACAGATGCTGCCAGACCTGCTGAGTGATTCCAGCATTTCTTGTTTTTGTTTCAGATTTCCAGCATCTGCAGTATTTTGCTTTTATGTCATGAGATCCATGCTTGCTGCCATGCAGGATCAGACTGCTGTCAACATGGCTGTGGATCTCAGTGTTCAAAGGGGTTTGCAGGATCTCACAGCAGTCCAGCAATCTGTGATCCATTAGATTACTCGGATTGATGAACTGTCGCCCCGTGGGACTGACAGTGTCTCCATGGAGCATGAACCTGCTGTCCTCTCTCAGGATGACAGTATTTGTTCTCCCTTCACTGCCACTCCACCAGTGTCCTTGCTGTTACCCTTCAGACATCCCAGGCTACTGCTGCCCATGTCGAGGTGGTGCAGTCCGACGCCCAGTCCTCAAAGCCCAGAGCTGCTCGAGGACGTCCTGCAAGGCCACCTGGAGTCTCCCCCAGGGAAAGTCAGCAGCCCTCCATCAGCCATGCTGCAGTCATTGGAGAAACACTGTGTAGGAGCACTAGTCAAGTCGAGGGAACCCACAAGACAGGCACTAAGAGAATACACAGGGGTGCATAGTTCAGTTTTGTTTGTATAATTGGATGTGCTGTTGGATAGAGATGTCAAAGTAAATAATTTTGTTGGTGTTTTTTATTGTAGGATGGTGAGCAAGGGGACAATGTGATGGGGCGTCTCAGATTGGTGTAATGATGGAGAATGGGGGATCCATGGTGGGAAAGAGATGTTGTCCTATGGGAAACAGAATATTAGCAGGGTCTCTCCGACGGTCTTTCTGGGTCGAAGGCATCCAGGAAATATCCTCCCTGCCTCCTCCTCCTCCTCCTGAGGAAGCCTCCGGATTCCTGGTTCCCATGCCTGTGTCCTCATGATGGTGATGATATGAAGGGTGCAGCAGAACACCATGAACTTGGACACCTGCTCCAATGTGGACTGGAGGGCTCCCTCTGGCGATTCGGACAGTGGATGCATTACTTCATCACACTGATGGTCTGTTCCACCATGTTCCTGGTGACTTCATTGTTCACATTATACACATGTTAATTGTGTGAGGTTGGGTGGTGGTGGGAGGAGGTTTGGGGAAGAAGAAACATGAGCTGTGTCTGGAGGGGGGTTACATTTGTCTCCGAGGAGCCACATTCTGGTTCTGCATGGGGGCCCGATGTGTCGGGACGGGCTGACTGCTTCAGAATTAAGGGATGGTGGCTGCTGCCAGGATGGTGGACATTCACCAACATGATGTACTGGGCATGCTCGCACACCAACTGTACATTAATGAAGTGAGAGTTCTTCCAGTTCCTGTACCTCTCCCCGTTGACATGGGGACACCGTAGAGACATCTCAAAAAACAGGAATGCAGCTATCCTCACAAAGCCAGGGGTCCCCTTATCCTGTTTCTCCCTGCTGAGGGAGAAAAAGGTGCATTAACTTCACCCAACATAGATGGCCTCTCTCACCTAGCGGATACATCAATGGACAGCACACATTCCTCACAACTACAGGCCAGTTAGTGCAACATCAGTGGTGGGAAAGGTTTTAGAACAATATCAGGGATAAAACCACAAGCATTTGAGAGGTTTGAGTTACTTCAGGATAGCCAGCATAGATTTACAAAAGGAAAGTCATGCTTGACTAATCTAATTGCACTTTTGATGATGTAACAGAGAAGGTTGATGAAGGGAATGTGATGGATGTTGTCTCGATTGGTTTGAAGAATGTGTTTGATAAAGTGCCACAGAAAAGGTTAATTACCAACATTGAGTCAAATGGAATGGGAGGGTCAGTGTCCAATTGGATAAAAACAAAGGTTTACATAGAGAAAACAGTGTGTCATAGTAAATGGCAGTTTTTCAGACTGAAAGGTGTTAGACAGTGAGTGTTCCGCCAGGGTCAGTGCTCGGGCCACTGTTTAATTTTGCTGTGTATAAATGACTTGGATCTTGGAATACAGAGTAGAATTTCAAAATCCGCCTCTGATACCAAACATGGAGCTGTGACAAACAGTGAGTATGTTCAGAACCACCTGCAACAGGACATAGATACTGATTGGAATGAGCAGACGAGTGGCAGATGAAAGTGTGAGACAAGTGTGAGGTGATGCATTTTGTCAGAAAGGATAGGAAGGCAATATAGGCTTAATAACAATGTTCTAAACAGTGTGCAGGAACAGAGAGACCTGTGGGTGTATGAATATCCATCGTTGAAGGTGGCAGGACATATTGAGAGATTGGATAGTAAAATACATATAATCTTGGACTTCATACAGAGAGGTATTGAGTTCAAAAGCAGAGAAGTTATGATGAATGTTTAAAAATCTCTGGTTAGGTCTCAGCTGGACTACTGTGTCCAATTCTGGTCACCACACTTCAGAAAGATTATGAAGGTCCTTGGTGCTGAGGAGATTTAACAGGATGGTTCCAGGGATGGAGGATTTTAGTTCCAAGGTTAGGTTACACGATTATGACAGGTTTAGATAATTTAGACAATGAAAACGTGTTCCCATTAACTGATGGAAGAAAGACCAGGGACACAGATTGAAGGTTCTGGACAAGAGATGCAGGAGGAATATGAGGAAGAAGTGTTTTCTTTATGCAGCGGGTGTTAATGATCTGGAACTCACTGCCCACAAGTGCGTTAGAAACAGAGACAATCATTGATTTCAAATGAAAGCTGGTGGGGACCTGAAGGAAATGAATTTGCTACAGGGATTGAGTGGGGTAGTGGGACTGACAGGATTGCTCCATGGAGAGCCAGCATGGACATGATGGGATGAATGGCCTCCTTCTATGTCGTAAATGACTCTATCAGTCTCTGTGACTCGATGTTGGATACATCTCCTGCTCTTGTCTAGAAAGATCCAGGTACATAGAAGTTCAATTAAACTGTGACCTTAACATCCACTGACAGCTCCGTCCTCACCCTGGTGTGAGGCTGTAGGTCGTGTTACAGGAGGTGACACAGCTCTGTGACCACCTCCGAATTGAATCAGAGTCAACTCACACACTGCTCCTGGGTTAGGTGTAGGGAGGAAAAGTGCTCTTGGAAAACCCGGGGTTGGTAGGGCAGAGCCCCTTCCTCATCCATCTTTTCAGAGCATCCCCTCTCTGCAGCATCTGCTCCATTTGTTGGTCATGTTACAGACCCAGAGACACTGTAACTACAGTCCCTATACCTTGTCCAGAGTTATGGAACATAGAACATAGAACATTACAGCGCAGTACAGGCCCTTCAGCCCTCGATGTTGCGCTGACCTGTGAAACCATCTGACCTACACTATTCCATTTTCATCCATATGTCTATCCAATGACCACTTAAATGCCCTTAAAGTTGGCGAGTCTACTACTGTTGCAGGCAGGGCGTTCCATGCCCCTACTGTTGGGTCAACAAATACTCTGTCCTCCCTGAATGTCTGCAGCAGCTCCCAACACAACCTCCAGAAAACCATCCACAGCACCTCCATTAACTTTACAATAGCAGAAGTAAGTCAAAAGCCCCTCACCTGTATGTTGGATGCCTGGTCCTTTTAAATAACACTAGAGGGGGTTCCTCCTGCTGCTGAATGTATTTTCAGCTGTGAGTGACTAACACAGGCGGTCAGTGGACATGCACAGACCAAGTTTCAGAGAAGTACATCAAAGCTGCTGCTATGGTACATTGACATCACTTTCAAATCCACCCTCAAAGGAACAACACATACAAGGTACAATTAAGCTAGAGCTCTGCCCAGCTTGGGACAGTGTGCAGGCCACAGTAGAAGTGGCCGGCTGTGAAGACCACGCGAACAGCACATAGATGATACGACTGGGCTGGAGCCCCGTCCAGCATGGGATATTGTGCAGACCACACTGGAAGTGACCGGCTGTGCGATTCACATCTCTTTATGGATAACCAGCTTCTGTACCGTCAGCAGCAGTCTTGCTGCAGAGTCTATAATCCTGGCTCGGGACACAGACAGATAAAGAAATTCACTTTACAAGGAGAACTGAAAAAAGAGTGAAGTCGAAAGATTTGCAGGAATATATGAATTGGAGAGGGGAAAATGAATAAATGGAGGGCTGAGGCCATGGAGAGATTCAAACATAAGAATGAGAATATTAAAATTAAGGTGCTGCCAGACCGGTAGCCAATGTAGATCAGTGAGCACAGGGGTGATGGGTGATCGGGATTTGGTGTGAGTTAGGATACAGGCAGCAGAGTTCTGGATGGGCTGTGGTTTATGGAGGTTTATAACGAGAAGGGTGACCAAGATGGAATTGGAATAGTCAAGTGTGGATTTATCAGTGATGCGGATGAGGGTTTACACAGCAGATGGGCTGAGGCAGAGGTGGAGATGGGTGAAATCACAGAGGTGGTATTAGGCAGGGTTGGTGATGGAGAGAATATGAAGATGAACTCAGCTCAGGTTTAAATATAACTCAGAAGTTGGGCAGGGTGGAGTATGTGCTTCCCAGATAGGGGATGGAGTTTGGGATGGAGACCAATAACACTGGCTTCAGTCTTCCCAAAATTTACATAACAGAACAGTATTTCAGTGAAACAGGGTTCACAGATCTCCGAGCCTGAAATAGAGACAGCAACAGCAGCAAAGAACAAGAACAAAGAACAAAGAAAAGTACAGCACAGGAACAGGCCATTCGGCCCTCCAAGCCTGCGCCGATCTTGATGCCTGCCGAACCTAACACCGTCTGCACTTCCGGGGTCCATATTCCCATCCTATTCATGTATTTGTCAAGATGCCTCTTAAACATCTCTATGGTATCCGCTTCCACCACCTCCCCCGGCAACACGTTCCAGGCACTCACCACCCTCTGTGTAAAGAGCTTGCCTCTCACATCCCCTCTAAACTTTGCCCCTCTCTCCTTAAACCTATGTCCCCTAGTAACTGACTCTTCCACCCTGGGAAAAAGCTTCTGACTATCCACTCTGTCCATGCCGCTTATAACTTTGTAAACCTCTATCATGTCGCCCCTCCACCTCCGTCGTTCCTGTGAAAACAATCCGAGTTTATCCAACCTCTGCTTCTAGCTGATGCCCTCCAGACGAGGCAACATTCTGGTAAACCTCCTCTGTACCCTCTCCAAAGCCTCCACATCCTTCTGGTAGTGTGGCGACCAGAATTGCACGCAATATTCTAAGTGTGGCCTAACTAAAGTTCTGTATAGCTGCAGCATGACTTGCCAATTTTTGTACTCTACGCCCCGACCCATGAAGATAAGCATGCCGTATGCCTTCTTGACTACCTTATCCACCTGCGTTGCCACTTTCAATGATCTGTGGACCTGGACGCCCAGATCTCTCTGCCTGTCAGTACTCCTAAGGGTTCTGCCATTTACTGCAAACCTCACACCTGGATTAGACCTTCCAAAATGCATTACCTCACATTTGTCCGAATTAAACACCATCTGTCATTTCTCCTCCCAAGTCTCCAACTGATCTATATCTTGCTGTATATTCTCACAATCCTCATGACTATCCGCAACTCCACCAAACTTTGTGTCGTCCGCAAACTTACTAATCAGACCAGCTACATTTTCCTCCAAATCATTTATATATACTACAAACAGCAAAGGCCCCAGCACTGATCCCTGCGGAACACCATTAGTCACATCCCTCCATTCAGAAAAGCACCATTCCACTGCTACCCTCTGTATTCTATGACCGAGCCAGTTCTGCATCCATCTTGCAAGCTCCCCTCTGTTCCCATGTGACTTCACCTTTTGTAACAGTCTGCCATGAGGGGCCTTGTCAAAGGCTTTACTGAAGTCCATATAGATAACATCCACTGCCCTTCCTTCATCAATCATCTTTGTCACTTCCTCAAAAAACTCAATCAAATTAGTGACACACGACCTCCCCATCACAGAACCATGCTGCCTGTCGCTAATAAGTTCATTTGTTTCCAAATGGGAGTAAATCCTGTCCCGAAGAATCCTCTCTAATAATTTCCCTACCACTAACGTAAGGCTCACTGGCCTATAATTTCCTGGATTATCCTTGCTAACCTTCTTAAACAAAGGAACAACATTGGCTATTCTCCAGTCCTCTGGGACCGCACCTGGAGCCAATGAGGATGCAAATATTTCTGTCAAGGCCCCAGCAATTTCTTCCCTTGCCTCCCTCAGTATTCTGGGGTAGATCTCATCAGGCCCTGGGGACTTATCTACCTTAAAGTTTTGCAAGACACCCAACACCTCCTCCTTTTTGATAATGGGATGACTGAGGCTATCTGCACTCCCTTCCCTAGGCTCATCATGTACCAAGTCCTTCTCTTTGGTGAATACTGATGCAACGTACTCATTTAGTACCATTTCCTCTGGCTCCACACATAGATTCCCTTCTCGGTCCTTGAGTGGGCCAACCCTTTCCCCGGTTACCCTCTTGCTCTTTATATACGTATACAAAGCTATGGGATTTTCCTTAATCCTGTTTGCCAATTACTTTTCATGACCCCTTTTAGCCCTCCTGACTCCTTGCTTAAGTTCCTTCCGACTGTCTTTATATTCCTCAAGGGATTCGTCTGTTCCTAGCCTTCCAGTCCTTACGAATGCTTCCTTTTTCTTTTTGACGAGGCTCACAATATCCTGCGTTATCCAAAGTTCCCGAAACTTGCCAAACTTATCCTTCTTCCTCACAGGAACATGCTGGTCCTGGATTCTAATCAACTGACGTTTGAAAGACTCCCACATGTCAGATATTGATTTACCATCAAACAGCCGCCCCCAATCTAAATTCTTCAGTTCCTGCCTAATATTGTTATAATTAGCCTTCCCCCAATTTAGCACTGTCACCCGAGGACTACTCTTATCCTTCTCCACAAGTACCTTAAAACTCATGGAATTATGGTCAATGTTCGCGAAATGCTCCCCTACTGAAACGTAGACCACCTGGCCAGGCTCATTCCCCAATACCAGGTCCAGTACGGCCCCATCCCTTGTTGGACTATCTCCGTATTGTTTCAAGAAGCCCTCCTGGATGCTCCTTACAAATACTGCCCCATCCAAACCCCTAACACTGAGTGAGTCCCAGTCAATACAGGGAAAGTTAAAATCACCCACCAGTACAACCCTGTTACCTGTACACCTTTCCAAAATGTGTCCACATATCTGCTCCTCTACCTCCCACCGGCTGTTGGGAGGCCTGTAGTAAAGCCCCAACATCGTGACTGTACCCTTCCTATTCCTGAGCTCCACCCATATTGCCTCCCTGTATGACCCCTCCGAGGTGTCCTCCCGCAGTCCAGCTGGGATATTCTCCTTCACCAGTAATGCAACTACCCCACCCCTTTTATATCCCCCTCTATCCCTTCTGAAGCTTCCGAAGCCTGGGACATTTAGCTGCCAATCCTGTCCTTCCCTCAACCAAGTCTCTGTAATAGCAAAAACATCAGATTTCCAAGTACTAATCCAAGCTCTCAGTTCATCTGCCTTACCCGTTATACTTCTCGCATTGAAACAAATGCACTTCACACCACCAGTCCCGCTGTTCTCCGCAACATCTCCCTGCCTGCTCTTCCTCTTAGTCTTACTGGCCTTATTTACTAGTTCCCCTTCATTTATTTCACTTGCTGTCCTACTGCTCTGGTTACCACCCCCCTGCCACATTAGTTTAAACCCTCCCGAGTGACGCTAGCAAACCTCGCAGCCAGGATATTTGTGCCCCTCCAGTTTAAATGCAACCCGTCCTTCTTGTACAGGTCCCATCTGTTCCTGAAGAAATCCCAATGGTCCAGATATCTGAAACCCTCCCTTCTACACCAGTTGCTCAGCCACGTGTTTAGCTGCACTGTCTTCCTATTTCTAGCCTCACTGGCATGTGGCGCAGGGAGTAATCCGGAGATTACAACCCTCGAGGTCCTGTTTTTTAACTTTCTACCTAACTCCCTAAACTCCCCCTGAAGGACCTCATCACTCTTCCTGCCTATGTCGTTGATACCGATGTGTACCACAACCTCTGGCTGTTCACCCTCCCCCTTCAGAATTCCCCCTGTCCATTCAGAGACATCCTTGACCCTGGCACCAGGGAGGCAACATACCATCCTGGTGTCTCTTTCACGTCCACAGAAGCGCCGATCTGTGCCCCTGACTATAGAGTCCCCGATAACTATTGCTCTTCTGTGTTTTGTCCCTCCATGCTGAACAACAGTGCCAGCCGTGGTGCCACTGCTCTGGCTGCTTCTGTTTTCCCCTGATAGACCATCCCCCCCAACAGTATCCAAAACGGTATACTTGTTAGAGAGGGGGATAGCCACAGGGGATTCCTGCACTGACTGCCTGCCCCTTCTAGCGGTCACCCATCTATCTGCCTGCACCTTGGGTGTAACCACTTCTCTAAAACTCCTGACTATGACGTTTTCCGCCACTTGCATGCTCCTAACTGCATCCAGTTGCCGCTCCAACCGATCCATGCGGTCTATGAGGAGCTGCAACTGGGTATACGTCCTGCAGATGTAGTCCTCCAGAACGCTGGAAGCGTCACGGGCTTCCCACATCACGGGCTTTCACCCCTCCCACTGACATTTCTAACACTAATTAGTTAATTATTATTAAATAAATAAAATGAGAGAGTAAATGACAAGAACTGTAATACACTTGACAATGGTTTATAGAGCTAATATCTGGAGATATTCACCAGGCAGACAACGGCAGCAAGAAGGACAGAGTAAATTACACGAACAGTAATGCAGTCAAACATGTTTTTAGAATTAATAGCTAGATAGAGAGACTTACCAGGGACCCCAATAATAGCCAGGATGGGATAGTAAATGTATTGAATTATCTTCAATGCGAGATAGATGCGAGTGTTTAATGAGTACCGATCATAATATGTAGAAAAAGAGTAAAGTTCCGAAGATAAACTCCTGTCCATTGTTGTAACATTCCAATCTATTGTTCTCAGATTCTGACCCATTGTTGCACCATTCCAATCTATTGTTCTCAGATTCTGACCCATTGTTGTAACATTCCAGTCTTTTGTTCTCAGATTCTAACCTATCCTCTCTCTATCTCTCTGGAGCAGCTGATCTCTGTAAGTGCCGGGGCTGATGTTCCCACTGACACTGTGGAATAACACATTGAAAGAAGCCCCTTATTAATAGAAGATGGAAAACACAATTCGGGTCCATGGAGACTGACATTATGTACAGTCACGGAATTAACAGATTCAGTTAACTCTTTTCAATCCAACACTTTTTGTACCGCAATAAAGTTGAACATTTACCCAGTCTGGATGGGATGTATGAGGGTTGCTGAGGGAAGGAATGGTGGAAATAGCCGAGGCACTGGCCAGAATCTTCCAATCCCCCTTGGATATGGGCGTGATGACAGATTTTCACAGGCTCGCCACTCTCTGGGTGAAGGAATTTCTCCTCATGTCAGTCCTGAAAGTTTTACCCCGTATCCTTAGACTATGACCCCTGGTTCTGGACTCCCCACCATCGGGAACATCCTTCCTGCATCTACCGTGTCAAGTCCTGCTTGAATTTTATTGGTTTCGTTTTATTTTGTGTCATGCACAAACTTGGAAATATTACATTTGGTCCCCACATCCAAATCATCGATACATATTGTGAACAGCTGAGGCCAAGCTCTGATCCTTGCAGTACCCCACTAGTCACACCATGCCAACGTGAAAATGCCAGTATACTACCTCCTATCCCATTTATTTTAATTTTGCGAAGCAAGCTCCTTCTGGTGGACTTCATCAAAAACCTTCTGAAAATACAAGTATACCATGTCCACCAACTCCCCTTTATCAATTCTGTTAGTAACATCCTCAAAATCTCCAACAGGTTCGTCAAACATCATTTCCCATTCATAAATCCATGTTAACTATGCCCAATCAGATCATTGTTATCCAAGTCCATTTATCACATCCTTTAGAAATGATTCTCGCAGGTTCCCAACGATTAATGAAAGGCTAACAGCTTTGTAATTCCCTGTTTTCTCTCTCCCTCCCTCTTAAATAGTGGGTGACATTTGCGACCTTCCAAGCTGCAGGAACCGCTCCGGAATCTGCAGATTCTTTGAAGATGATCAGCAATGCATTTCCATAGCTATCTCGTCAACACTCTGGCAAGTAGAATATCAGGTCCTGGGGACATACCAACCTTCAGCCCAATTAATTTCTTCAATTTCTTCTAAGTAATACTAATTTCCTTCAATTCATTGCAGTTCTGAAGAAGGGTCACGTTATCTCTGCTTCTCTCTACACAGATGCTATCAGACCTGCTGAGTGTTTTCAGCATTTCTTGTTTTTATTTCAGATTTCCAGCATCCATAGTATTATGCTTTTAATTTCCTTCAATTTTTTATTCCTACAATCATTTGGATCTCTCATTCTGGGAGATTTCTTATATATTCCACTGACAAAAAATAATCATTTAGCTTCTCTGCCATTTCTCTGTTCCCCATTATAAATTCTACTGACACTGCCTGTGATGGACCCACATTTGTCTTCGCCAAACGTTTCCTTTTTATGTACCTGTGGAAGCTTTTACATTCCGTTTTCATATTTTTTCCAACAAACTTTCATATTCTATTCTCCCTTTCTTTATCAGTTTCTTCTTCGTCCTTTGACCTATTCTAAAGTCCTCCCAATTCTCAGGTTTACTCCGATTTATGGCAACTTTATAGGCCTTTTATAGAGACATAGAGAGATACAACACTGGAACAGGCCCTTCAGCCCACCGAGTCTGTGGCGAACAACAACCACCCATTTATACCAATCCGACATTAATCCCATATTCCCCACCACATTCCCACCATTCTTCTACCACCTACCTACACTAGGAGCAATTTACAATGGCCAATTTACCTATCAACCTGCAAGTCTTTGGCTGTGGGAGGAAACTGAAGCACCCCGCTGAAACCCACGCGGTCACAGGTAGAACTTGCAAACTCCACATAGGCAATACCCAGGACTGAACCCGGGTTGCTGGAGCTGTGAAGCTGCGGTGCTAACAGCAGTTTTAATCTTATACAATCCTTAACTTCCTTTGTTATCCACAGTGACTGCCTTTACTTTTGGGGTTTATGTGCCTGCAAGCAATGTATCGGTGCTGTAAACTATATAATCTTTCTTTAAAGACTATCGATTGCCTATGTACTATCATACCTTTCAATGTAGTTTCCCAATCCACCTCGGGCAATTTGCTCCTCATATCTTCATAATTTCCTTTGTGCAAATGTAACACCCTGGCTTAAGATTGAACGAACGTACTTTCAAGCATAATGTAAAATTCTATCACATTATGGTAATTCATCCCTAAAGGTAATTTTACAATACAATTAATAATTAGCCCTGTCACATTACATAATACTAGATCTAAAATAGCCTGTTTTCTAGTCGGTTCCTGAACATACTGCTCTGGAAAACCATCCGTAACACACTCCAGAAACTCGCTATCCATGAAATTTGTTCTCATTAGGTTACCCAGTCTATATGAAGATCTAACTCACCCCTGATTATTGCATTACCCATCCTGTATGATTCTCCCATCTGCATTAATGCTGTGCCCCACACTAACAATAATGTTTGGTGACCTATAAACAGTTCTCCTACCAATGTTTTCTGCCCTTTCAGTTTCTTCACTCCACCCAAACAGATTCCATATTTTGTTCTGCAGACCTGAGATCCTCCCTTACTAATGTACTGATCCCATCCCTTATTATCAGCACAACATTACGGCGTTTCCCTTGTTGCCTGTCCTTCCAAAAGGTCGAATATGCCTGCATATTCAGTTCTCAGTCTTGGTCACTCTGTTGCCACGTTTCCGTTATGACTATTAGATCATACCCATGTACCTCTATTTGGGCCTTTAAATCATCTACCCTGTTCCAAATACTGTGCGCATTCAGGTACAGTGCCCATAACCGTGCCTGATTGACATTCTGCATTCTAGTTGAAGCTCACCTTTGTTTCGCCTCCCTTCGAATGTCACCTTCTACTTTTCTACCTCCTGTTACCAGCTTTACTTCCTTCCAATTTGATCCTTCCTTCCAATTTCAAAAGGAAACTGGATGGGTGATTGAAGGAAGTGGACTTGCAGGGCTACGGGAATTGGGCGGGGGAGTAAGACTGACTTGATTGATCCACAGAGAACCAGCATGGTCTCGATGGGACGAATGGACTCCTTATGTGTAGTAAGTGACTTTGACTCTGTCACTGTCTATGACTGAATGTTGGATAAAACAAAGAACAAAGATAATTACAGCACAGGAACAGGCCCTTCGGCCCTCCAAGCCTGCGCCGATCCAGATCCTCTCTCTAAACATGTCGCCTATTTTCTAAGGTTCTGTATCTCTTTTCTTCCTGCCCATTCATGTATCTGTCTAGATACATCTTAAAAGACTCCATCGTGCCCGCGTCTACCACCTCCGCTGGCAACGCGTTCCAGGTGCCCACCACCCTCTGCGTAAAGAACTTTCCACGCATATCCCCCCTAAACATTTCCCCTTTCACTTTGAACTCGTGTCCTCTAGTAATTGAAACCCCCACTCTGGGAAAAAAGCCTCTTGCTGTCCACCCTGTCTATACCTCTCATGATTTTGTACACCTCAATCAGGTCCCCCCTCAACCTCCGTCTTTCTAATGAAAATAATCCTAATCTACTCAACCTCTCTTCATAGCTAGCGCCCTCCATAACAGGCAACATCCTGGTGAACCTCCTCTGCACCCTCTCCAAAGCATCCACATCCTTTTGATAATGTGGCGACCAGAACTGTACGCAGTATTCCAAATGTGGCCCAACCAAAGTCCTTTACAACTGTAACATGACCTGCCAACTCTTGTACTCAATGCCCCGTCCGATGAAGGAAAGCATGCCGTATGCCTTCTTGACCACTCTATTTACCTGCTTTGCCACCTTCAGGGAACAGTGGACCTGAACACCCAAATCTCTCTGGACATCAATTTTCCCCAGGACTTTTCCATTTACTGTATAGTTCACTCTTGAATTGGATCTTCCAAAATGCATCACCTCGCATTTGCCCTGATTGAACTCCATCTGCCATTTCTCTGCCCAACTCTCCAATCTATCTATATTCTGCTGTATTCTCTGACAGTCCCCTTCAATATCTGCTACTCCACCAATCTTAGTGTCCTGCAGGATATGTCTCCTGCTCCTGCCTGGAAAGATCCAGATACATAGACGTTCAATGAAACTGTGACCTTAACAGCCACTGACAGCTCCGTCCTCACCCTGGTGTGAGGCTCCAGGTTATGTGACAGGAGGTGACACAGCTCTGTGACCACATCCGTATTGAATCAGAGTCACCTCACACACTACACCTGGGTTAGATGTAGGTAGGAAAAGTGTTCTTGGAAAACCAGGGGTGGGTAGAGCAGAGTCCCCTCCTCCTCCATCGTTACAGAGCTTCCCCTCTCTGCAGCCTCTGCTCCATTTGTTGGTCATGTTACAGACCCAGAGACACTGTAACTACAGTCCCCATACCTCGTCCAGAGTTGGGACACCAAATCCTCTGTCCTCCCTGAATGTCTGCAGCAGCTCACAACACAACCTCCAGAAAACCATCCACAGCACCTCCTCCAACTTTACAAAAGCAGAAGTAAGTCAAAAGCCTCTCACCTGCAAGTTGGATGTCTGGTCCTTTTAAATAACACTAGAGGGAGTTCCTCGTGCTGCTGAATGTATGTTCAGCTGAGAGTGACTAACACAGGCGGTCAGTGGACATGCACAGATCACGTTTCAAAGACGTGCATCAAAGCTGCCGGAATAGCAGTTTGACATGACATTCCACAACTCCTCATGCTACTAGTGCACACAATGTACACCCGGGCTAGAGTACTGCACAGCATGGGACAGTGTGCAGGCCACACCAGAAGTGGCTGGGAGCTCAGTTCAGACCCTTTTCTGGATCCAGGCTTCCACAGTGTGGGCAACAATGCTGCTGTAAGAGCTGAAATTCACCACCAGGGAGAGATAGTGAGGGAAGGAAATTCACTTTAAAAGGGGACATGGAAATAGACTTGATGGTGGAAGAAATGCTGGAATATGGGAATGGGCAGGGGAATGGGGCTAATTGGAGGGGCGAGGCCATGGAGGGATTCAAACACAAGAATGAGATTATTAAAATTAAGGTGCTGTCAGACCGGGAGCCAATGTAGATCAGTGAGCACAGGGGTGATGGGTGATCGGGATTTGGTGTGAGTTAGAATACAGGCAGCAGATTTCTGGATGGGCTGTGGTTTATAGAAGTTTATAACCTGCAGGGGGACCAGGATAGAATTGGAAAAATCAAGTGAATAAAGGCACAGATGAGGGTTTATGCAGCAGAAGGGCTGAGGCAGAGGTGGAGATGGATGATATTACAGAGGTGGTAATAGGCAGGATTGGTGATGTAGGGAATATGGAGATGAACTCAGCTCAGGTATAAATAGAATACAGAGGCTGTGAACAGTCTGGTTCAGCCTCAGATATTGGGCAGGGTGGGGTATATGTTTCACAGATAGGGGATGGAATTTGTGATGAAGACCAATGACACTGGCTTCAGTCTTCCCAATATTTGCATTACAGAACAGTATTTCAGTGAAACAGGGTTTGCAGATCTCCTAGCGGAAAATAGAGACGTACAAGGAGCACAGACAGGACCGAAGATGAGTGATGAACTTACAAGAACTGCAATACAATTAGCAATGGATTTACAGCTAATAGCTGGAGGTAGAGATTCACCAGCAACAGTCGCAGCAGCAAGAAGGGCAGAGTAAATTACAGGAGCAGTATTGCAATTAAACATGGTTTGTAGAAATAATAGCTGTATAGAGAGACCTACCAGGGACACCAACAATAGCCAGGATGGGATAGTAAATATATTGAAATATCACAAGTGCATACAAGATCCGATCGTCTAATGAGTACCAATCCCAATATGTAGAAAGAAAGTAAAGATCCGAGGATAAACTCCTGTCCATTGTTGTAACATTCAAATCTATTGTTCTCAGATTCTGATCTATCCCTTCCCTCTCTCTGGAGCCACTGATCCCTGTCAGTGCTGAGCGTGATGTTCCCTTTGACGCTATGTGATAACACATTGAAAGAGTCCCTTATTAATAGAAAAGGAAAACCCTCCAGTGACACAGTTAGGGTCCATGGAGACTGACATTAATTGCAGTTACTGAACAAACAGGTTCAGTTAACCCTTTTCATTTGGACACCTTTTGTACCACAATAAACGATAACATTTGCCCAGTCTGAATGGGATGTATGAGGATTGCTGAGGGAGGGAAAGATGAGAATAGCAGATGCACAGGCCAGAATCTTCCAATACAACTTGGATATGGGAGTCGTGGCAGAGGACTGGAGGGTTGCCAATGTTGCACTCTGATTAAAAAAGGAGAGGTGGAGTAAACACTGTATTTACTGTCACTGACGGGGAAATTTCCTGAGTTCACATCCCACGACAAAAGTATTTGCTGCTTGAGAAAAGAAAAAAACCATGGACAACAAATGGCCAGCAGCAAGGATATGGTAAGACAAGTCATGTCTAGTAAATGCCAACAACAAAAACGTATATTTATATCGTGCCTTTTATGCAATAAAACATCGCAAGAGCTCCACAGGAGCATTATGAAGCAAAGTATGACACAGAGCCACAACAGGAGATATGAGGTCAGATGACCAACAGCTTGGTCAAAGAGGAAGGTTTAATGTAGTGTCTTAAGGGAGGAATGTGATGCAGAGAGGCAGTGACAGTGGGATAGTGGTAATGTCACTGAACTAGTAATCCAGAGGCTCAGGCTAATGCCCTGGGTTCAAATCCCACCATAGCAGCTGGCGGAATTTAAAATTCAATGATTTAATATATTCAATTGATAAATACAAATTTGGAATTGAAAGTTGGGCTTAAGAATGTTGCCATGAAAGTATCACGATTTTTATAACAATCTATCTGGTTCACTAATGTCCTTTAGGGAAGGTGATCTACCATCCTTATCTGTTCTGGTCGCCATGTAACTCAATGTGGTTCACTTTTAACTGTCCTCTGAAATAGTCTCGAAAGCCAATCAGTGTCAAGCATAATTATGGATGGACAACAAAGATGCAGGAATGGTATTCCAGAGATTTTCATAAGGGTCGTTAACTAGTCTCGGTCGTAACTCTGGACACAGGTCTTTGGGTCGACATTCCTGGGAATGATAATGTGAAGCCTCATGTCCACATTTCGAAACAATTGTTGTTTATAAACTGTCATATTTTTGATTGGTTACTCGATGGTTCAATCATGAGTATTACAAGAAATAATGAGACAGCACTCAGAGCTCAAATTAAACACCAATGACTCTACTAGATTCAGTAGGAATACTACTAGTTTACAATTATACAAAATACCCATTCACAATGTACCGGTGAACAATACACCCATTAGTCACAAACATGTTGCAAAGAGTCATGCATACATGATAACCCAGTGAGCATTTCCCTCCCTGCTAATCGTTCTGCCGCTGACCAATCTCCTCGACCTTATCATTGAATCACTATTTCCAATGATTTTGCACCTTTCATATCAAGGTGGGCTGAATGTTTCACTGACAAGATCACACTGTCCTATCAAAATCAACCGTAAGCTACAATTGTCCAATGAGATGCCTAATTCTTTGTTCAGATGATGATATGAGAGACTGCCTTGATGGTGAGCATGTGTTTACATTTCCTTCAGTATTTTCATCACCACTTGTGGATGTTACAGATGCCTCAGGATTGTTCTCAGCACAAACAATAGCAGCTTTTCTTCCTGGTCACATACACATTTGAAACCACAGGACAATTAAACAATCCAAATCCCTTACATTCCTGACGTCTTACAAACTGTTGCTTAGAGAATTTCTGGTTTATTTGCATTTCAAAACAAGACATACTCTGACATCATTAATCATCTTGAATAAAACTCTAGAATTAAAATATCTATTCTCATGGTGTTCATTGTCAATTGTTGTAAAAACACATCTGGTTCACCAATGTCCATTAGGGAAGGAAATCTGCCATCCTAACCTTGTCTGGCCTACATGTGATTCCAGACTCACAGCAATGTGGTTGATTCTGAAATGGCCTAGCAAGCTGCTCAGTTGTACGAAACGGCTACAAAATCTAAGAAAAGCAATGAAACCAGACAGACCACCCAGCATCGACCTAGGCACCAGAAACAACAAAGACAAACCCAGCCCTGTCGACCCTGTAAAGTCCTCCATACTAACATCTGGGGGCTTGTGCCAACGTTGGGAGAGCTGCCCCACAGACAAGTCAAGCAGTAGAAAACATAGTCATACTCACCGAATCACACCTTACAGACAGTGTCCCAGACACTGCCATCACCATCCCCAGGTATGGACTACAGGGGTTCAAGAAGACAGCTCAGCACCACCTTCTCAAGGGCAATTAGGGATGGGCAATAAATGCTGGCAGAGCCAGCGACACTCACATCCCATGAATGAGCGAATAAAAGAAATGCCCTGTGTTTAGCTAAAACCCAACAGCTTCAGACACAATCAGTCAACAGTGGGCAGTAGTGGCTGCTGTTTCCAAACACAAAGCTAGATATCTGCGTCCTTGTTGGGACAAAAGGGTAGGATTGAGTTTGTTTTATGATAGGACTGTTAGGACTTAGTTGTCATTTCCTTCAGTATAACGGTTAAAATAGTATTCTGTATGTAACATAACCACAACGCATGATGTTAGCTAAATATCTGGACAAGTCCTGACCTGTTGAGACCCTTTATTTTAAAGTCATTAGACTGTGGATTATCCCAGGGAGACTGCTGGTTTTTAAACGGTATAAAACTGTAAACAATGCCCGTGTGGACAGGAAGCTGTGAAATGAGATATGTACAATTCAATGCCATTAAGTGGCCACTGTGGTTGAATAGGCACAGCAGGGTGGCACCGGGTCAAGATATGACCTTTTGTAAAGGAATTCGTAGAGTTAAGGCAGCTGGAATCTGGATGCCCCTCCCCTCCCCCCGCCACTCCCCACTGAACGACAATGACAATGACTTAAACCAGGCTCAAAGTACCATCATGGAAGGGTAGTTAGTTAATGACTGACCAATCAAATGAACAGAAATGGCCTTTTACCTAATATGGAACAGAACCAAGCTGGGAAATGTGTATAAATTAAGAGCTTGTAAGACCCCAAAAGGGCACATCATCATCAAGAAGAAGACATAAGATAGACTCCAATGAAGAGACAAGGTTCCACAGATAACCGGAGGTTGAGGACCGGGTGTTCCATTGAGAACACAACTGCTGACCACTTCCCTTTGCTCAATATTTCCATGTTCTGCTTATTGTGCAGAACTTCATTCAGTCTGTGAAGCTTGTGAAAGCAGCCCAGTACACATGTAGTTTTATAGCTAGTCTGAGCTGCAAGTCCCTTTTAGATCTGATCTCCCAACATAGACAGTCATTGTAATTGACCTAAGTCTGACAATTACATTAAATCAAACCCCAGATCTTACAAGTGGTGCTGAAACCCGGGACTTTGACTACTATGCAAACCGAGGCTGTTGTAGCAAAGTTTCGCAAACATATCAATATTCGTTTGACCAGTGAAAACTCTTGCAGGGATAAACTCTTTTGAGGGGCAGACGATTATACTGACCCAGTGATGTCTCTTTAAATACACATTATGTCACAAAAAAGACAATGGGAAGAAGGGTCTCTGGGAAACATATGAGGAAGAGTTAAGCACTAAGTGTAATATGGACAGTATCCAGTCCCTGTTCGGAGACTGTGTATGGAAGCATGAACACGTTCCTTTTAAAATATAGTGAAGTTTATCCAGGCACACGTCTTGGCTAAATATCAGAAGGGTGAAAAGGCTTTAAATCTGACTCCATGTGCAGCATCGTGCACAGTGCGATGAGGAAGTGATCGAGTCACAGGTGAGAGAAATGGTAGCTCAAAGTGAACAGACCCAGCAGCAGCAGCAGACACAGCTACATGAGTTACACAATAAGCTAGTGTCCTTTACTGTCACTATACAACAACAGACACTTAATGCAGGACAGGCTTGTGCAGTTCAGCAGCAGTTAGAGTTTGCAGGGAAACATATTGTTACTGTCACACAGGATAATGTCCAGTTGACCCAGAAGTTAGAGGATTCTAGAGGTGTCCTTAGGGAGTTACAGGAGTGACCCCACCTGAAGACAGAGCATGCACAGTACAGGTCTAACATTCAGTGATTGCAAACCCAGAGGGAAAGCAGCTCCCAGGCGGGTGTAGCAGCCTTCACAAAAAGCAGAGTATCACACAGGTGGTACTAAAACGGAGCAGGAGGCCTCGGAGGGGGACAATTTTGGAGAGGGAGAACGTTTACCAATCCGTCCCGTTAAGGTAACCTCCTTGACAGGCTGTCCCGTTAATGTGGTGACAACACCGAATGGAACAGTCTGTTACTCTCAATCCCACCAAGTCACGTGTGACGTTAACAAAGAACAAAGAAAATTACAGCACAGGAACAGGCCCTTCGGCCCTCCAAGCCTACGCCGATCCAAATCCTCTATCTAAACCTGTTGCCTATTTTCTAATGGTCTATATCTCTTTACTTCCTGCTCATTCATGTATCTGTCTAGATACATCTTAAAAGACGCTATCGTGCCCGCGTCTACCACCTCCACCAGCAATGCGTTCCAGGCACCCACCACCCTCTGCGTAAAGAACTTTCCACGCATATCCCCCCTAAAGTTTTCACCTTTCACTTTGAACTCGTGTCCCCTTGCAATTGAATCCCCCACTCTGGGAAAAAGCTTCTTGCTATCCACCCTGTCTGTCCCTGAGATATAAAAGGAAAGGAAATCTTTCGGAGCCACAGTAAGGCTTAAACAATGTCTGAGGAGAACAGGAGGAAAAGCTTGTGTTTGAGTAAGTGGGTCTGCTTTTGTATTTGAAGTTTCCTGTTTGATTTCTTTGTCTGTCTCAGCCAGTGTCTATTACGGTCAGTTACGTCTGGTCCTGCATGCTGTCTGAATGTAGTTGGTTGTTTAACATGTGTGTATAGTTATATTTTAAATTGGTGTGAGAGGGGAGGACAAAAGCTTTGATAACGTGGATGTTGGAGTGTTAAAAGCAATTGCTTTCTGCTGGGAAGGAGACAGAGAGAAAGAAAGAAAGAGAGACAGAGAGAGAGAGAGAGTGAGAGAGAGAATGAGTGTGAGAGAGAGACAGAGAGAGAGAGGGGGAGAGAGTGAGAGAGGGAGTGAGTGAGAGAGAGAGAGAGAGAGAGAGGTGTTCCTCCAGGGGGGATAATGAGTAATGACTCTCAGGGACAGAGGAAATGTGAGCTCTGGTACTTTGATTGTTCCTGTAGGTAAAAACCTTGAAAACCCTCTTTCCACCTCCTGCCGCTATGGGTGTGGATGACATGGACTAAAGTTCCTGTCTTTAACAGGGATCTATTCAGAATCTGGCACACTTGAGGCCTTCCACCATCGGTGGGTACCGCAGGGGCTGGGATGCATCTTTAATGCCGAGAATGGCATTTTAATTTGAGCTTTTGGTTTATTTATCTGTTTTTAATAAACTTAATTCAAAATTTAAATAAAGGGGTCCTGGCGAATAAAGTCCCCCTGGACAAAAAAACAAAACGGGCCTGAGGGTCAGATCGAGAGTACATCTCCCTCTACACTGTTGAGGGTGTGGAGGGATAAACACAGATGTCTCGTGAGACTGAGGTCTCTGAAACTCCTCACCTCTCCATGAATAAGAGGAGGAGGCATCCCTCCACTGCAGATTGCCGAGAGGAACAGGGTCAGTCTCCTGGCGGGTCCTCGGACTCCCCGCACTACCAGCACCATTGGGGCTCGAGCCCTAAGTCACAGCTTTCTATCCCATAAAATGGAGTGGGGACAGAAGCCTCTGTACCATTCGCAACACCCGAGGTGGGGCGGGGGAGTGGTGAAGGGCCCCTCCCCTGATGGGGGAGCCTGTGGATCCACCAGGAGAAATCATTCCATCTCCCACTTGGTCCGGTGTCCTGGGTGGGGCTGAGATCTGTGAGGGTCAACGCTCTCGGCGCCTGTTGCTGTCATCCAGGATGGATCTGACTCGGAGGTTGATTTGAATAATGTTAACAGTGCTCTGTCTGCTGGTACTGTGGCGCTGGCAGGGTGGGAGATGGCCTCCTCTCTCTACCTCGGGTCTCGCTCCGGCTGGATTTCCAGAGTCAAGAAACAACTGCCTCCCCCGAGGCTGATCACAAGCCCGGGCACTGAGGGGGAGAGGCTGTCCTCAACCACAGGCATTCATATTCCCAGTTTCCCCAGAGGAATATAGGAATGACTCCTCCACCACCGATCCTGGGGATGTGATCATGAGGGAGGTGAGACTCGCTGGCGTGGCCGGGATGTCCACACCACATTGTGTGGTGGGTGTGTCGGCCACTGGCGGTGACGGCACGGAGGAGGATGGAGTCTCGGTGAGGGGCACGGAGGACGACCTTGAATCCATTGCCAGTGAGGCGGTGCACTCCCTCCTGCCTCCAACCGAGTCTCCTCTCATCCCCATTGTAGAACTCCGGGACTTCCTTGCTGCTTGCAGGGAAGTTCAGCCGCCCCTTGACCAGTGTGTGTAGCTGGCGCTGATCATCTGGTCTGTCCGTCTTGCCCTCAAGGAGGGTTGCAAATGTGCAGACATGAAAAAAGTCGTGCGATGCCTGTTCAATGTGTTCCTCTCCGGGTTGCTGGGGGAGTGCAAGGCGATGAGCAGTTCCACTCTCTCCTCACAGTAAGGTATTGGTGATAGGATGGTGGTATTTTTGACATGAAGATGTCCATAGCCAGCCTCAACATCAACAGCAGCAGGGGGTCTCTCAGCCGTTTTCACAATCTCACAATCCTCAGGGAAGGGAGATTTGTGCAGGAAACCCACACCGTTCCGGGAGATGAAGCCACCTGGCTCCTGGAGTAGCAGGGTGACTTGATGGATCAACTACCTCAAATTAGTGGACGCCTGGTGGAATCTCCATCCCAACTCCAGTGCTTTCGTCTGGAGGACTCAGAAGAAGGGTACCGGAATTGACCGCCTCTACATTTTACAGGCATACGCCTCCTGCATCTCGGTGGCCTCCAAGTGGCTGGTTCCGTGCTCGGACCACCACCTGATGTGGGAGGAATTCACTCCACTCCGCACACGGGACGGGTCCCTGTAATGGCACTTTTAACAAATGGCTGCTGGAGGACGAGTGATTCCGTGACTCATTCCGTCGATTCTGGGCTGACTGGAGAAGGAAGCAGGGAGGCTTCCTCTACTTGAGGCTATGGTGGGATGTGGTCAAGACTCACATCCGCGTCTTCTGTCAAGAGAACACGAAGGTGTCGACCAAGAGGCGGGAAGCCGAGATCGAGCTTCTAGAGAGGGAGGTGCTTGACTTGGAGTCCCATCTCGGTCAGGCCATCACAGACCCCATCCTGTGGCAGGTGTACAAAGAGAAGAGGGCGCGCTGAGGGACCTGCAGCTCACGAGGCGTGTACGTGAGGTCGCGGATACAGATCCTGGAAGATTTGAACTGCGCCTCACCCTTCTTCTACTCAATGGAAAATTGGCAGAGGGTGCATAAGCAGCTCTTCGAGCAGCTGGCAGACGATGGATCCGGAGGGAATGGGAATATTGGTCCGAGCCTATAACAGTGCATTGCTCTCTCCGGACCCGTCCAGCGAGGACACGTGTAGAGTTTTGTAGGAGGACCTGCCAAAGATCAGACTGGAGGGCGCCAAAGGATTGGAGACTCCGCTCACATTAGCACAATTGTACGGTGCCCTCCACCAGCACTGAATGGGCAAATCGCCGGGGCTGGACGGAGCCACCGTGGAGTTCCTCGGGGCATTGGGATACGTCCTGAGGACAATAACGTGCAGTTCCTGGGGGAAAGCCTGGCGACTCGGGGGTGCCCCTCTCGTGGCACAGGGCGGTTGTCATCCTGTTGCTGAAAAGGGGTGATCTCTGCTTGCTTAAGAACGGGCGTCCGGTCTCCCTCCTCAACATGGATTATAAGATCTACCTACGTCCAGGAATTCCCAGAGAAACACATCTCCAGAGGCACTAATTACAGTCCCCATATCCTCTGTCAACCCTGAATGTCTGTAGCAGCTCACAACATAACCTCCAGAAAGCCATCCAAAGCACCTCCACTGACTTTACAATAGCAGAAGTAAGTCAAAACACCCACACCTGTAAGTTGGATGCCTGGTCCTTTTGCATAACACTTGTGCTGCTGAATGTATGTTCAGCTGAGCGTGACTAACACAGGCGGTCAGTAGACGTGCACAGACGAAGCTACAAAGACGTCTGGCAAAGATGTCGGAATGGTTGATTGATGTCAATTCAAACCCCTCCTCACACTAACAGCACATGGTCAATTAGCCTGGGCGAGAGACTGGCACAACATGGGACATGTAATGACCACACTAGAGCCCTGTCCAGAATGAGGCACAGTGTTAAGCACACCAAAGCCCTGCCCGTCATGGGTCACAGTGCTGACCATATTAGAGCCCTGCCCAAAATGGAGGAATGTCATGGCCACACGAGAGCCCTGTCCAACATGGGTAACTATGCTGACCACACTACAGACGTGCACAACATCGGGCACAGTGCTGACCACACTGGAACCCTGCCCAGCATGGGGCACCATGCTGACCACACTGGAACACTACCCAGCACAGGGCACCATGCTGACCACGCTAGAACCCTACCCAGCAAATGGGAACGGAGCTGACCACACTAGAACCCTGCCCAGCATGGAGCACCGTGCAGACCACACACGAACACTACCCAGCATCGGGCACCATGCTGACCACACCAGAACCCTACCCAGCAAATGGGAACGGTGCTGACTACACACGAACCCTACCCAGCATCGGGCACCATGCTGACCACACTAGAACCCTGCCCAGCATGGAGCACCGTGCAGACCACACACGAACCCGACCCAGCAAATGGGAACGGTGCTGACCACACACGAACCCTACCCAGCATCGGGCACCATGCTGACCACACTAGAACACAGCCCAGCATGGGGCACTGTGCTGACCTCACTAACGCCCAGCCCAGCATGGGGCACTGTGCTGACCACACTAGAGCCCTGTACGGCATGGGGCACTGTGCTGATCACACGACAGTCCTGTCCAGCATGGGGCCCTGTGCTGACCACACTAGAGCCCTGTACAGCATGGGGCACTGTGCTGATCACACTACAGTCCTGTCCAGCATGGGGCACTGTGCTGACCACACTAGAGCCCTGTGCAGCATGAGGCACTGTGCTGATCACACTTCAATCCTGTCCAGCATGGGGCACTGTGCTGACCACACTAGAGCCCTGTACAGCATGGGGCACTGTGCTGATCACACTACAGTCCTGTCCAGCATCGGGAACATTGCTAACCACACAAGAGCCCTGGCTAGCATGGGGCACTGTGCTGACCACACTAAAGTCCTGTCCAGAATGGGGCACTGTGCTGACCACACTAGATCCCTGTCCAGCATAGGGCACTGTGCTGACCACACTCGAGCCCTGTCCAGCAGAGGGCACTGTGCTGATGTCACTCCAGTCCTGTCCAGCATGGGGCACTGTGCTGATCACACGACAGTCCTGTCCAGCATAGGGCACTGTGCTGACCTCATGAACGGCCAGCCCAGCATGGGGCACTGTGCAGATCACGCTAGTGCCCAGTCCAGCATGGGGCATTGTGCTGAGCACACTAGAACCCATGTCCAACCTGGGGCATTGTGCTGAACACACTAGATCCCTGTCCAATACGGGGCACTGTGCTTACCACAGGATAACCCTGACCAGCATGGGGCTCTGTGCTGACCACACTAGAATCGTTCCAGCTTGGGGCACTGTGCTGACCACACTAGCGTCTTTCCAGCATGGGGCACTGTGCTGACCACACTAGCGTCTTTCCAGCATGGGGCACGGTGCTGACCACATTTGATCCCTTCCCAGCATGGGGCGCTGTGCTGACCTCTCTGGCGCACTGTAAAGCATGGGGCACTGTGCTGACCAACTGGAGTCCTGCCCAGCACGAGGAGGCAAGTGTTGACCACACTGGAGCCCTACCTAGCATGGGGCAATGTGCTGAGCACACTAGTGACCTGCGCAACATGGAGCACTGTGCTGACCACACTAGAGACCTGCCCAGCATGGGGCACTGTGCTGATCACACCACAGTCCTTTACAGCATGAGGCACTGTGCTGATCACACTACAGGCCTGTACAGCATGGGGCAATGTGCTGACCACACTAGAGTCCTGTCCAGCTTGAGGCACTGTGCTGATCACACTACAGTCCTGCCGAGCATGGGGCACTGTGCTGACCACTCTAGAGTCCTGTCCAGGATGAGGCACAGTGCTGATCACACTACAGTCCTGTCCAGCATGAGGCACTGTGCTGACCACACTGGAACACTGCCCAGCATGGGGCACTGTGCTGACCACACTAGAACCCTGCCCAGCATGGGGCACTGTGCTGACCACTCTAGAGTCCTGTCCAGGATGAGGCACAGTGCTGATCACACTACAGTCCTGTCCAGAATGAGGCACTGTGCTGACCACACTGGAACACTGCCCAGCATGGGGCACTGTGCTGACCACACTAGAACCCTGCCCAGCATGGGGCACTGTGCTGACTACACTAGAATCCTTCCAGCATGAGGCACTGTGCTGACCACACTAGCGTCTTTCCAGCATGGGGCACTGTGCTGACCACTGTAGAGCACTGTAAAGCATGGGGCACTATGCTGACCAGACTAGAACCCTGCCCAGCATGGGGCACTGTGCTGATCACACTGGAACCCTGCCCAGCATGGGGCTCTGCGCTGTACACACTGGAGCCCTGGCCAGCATGGGGCTCTGTGCTGTACACACTAGAACCATGACCAGCATAGGGCACTGTGCGGACCACACTAGAACCCTGCCCAGCATGGTGCACTGTGCTGACCACACTATAACCCTGCCCAGCATGGGGCTCTGTGCTGACCACACGAGCGTCTTTCCAACATGGGGCACGGTGCTGACCAGATTTGATCCCTTCCCAGCATGGGGCGCTGTGCTGACCACTCTAGAGCACTGTAAAGCATGGGGCACTGTGCTGACCACATTTGATCCCTTCCCAGCATGGGGCGCTGTGCTGACCTCTCCAGAGCACTGTAAAGCATGGGGCACTGTGCTGACCACACTGGAGCCCTACCTAGCATGGGTTAATGTGCTGATCACACTCGTGACCTGCCCAAAATGGAGCACTGTGCTGACCACACTAGCGACATGCCCAGCAGGGGCACTGTGCTGATCACACTACAGTCATGTACAACATGGAAAATGTGCTGACCACACCAGAGTCCTGTCCAGCATGAGGCACTGTGCTGATCACACTACAGTCCTGCCCTGCATGGGGCACTCTGCCGACCACTCTAGACGACTGTCCAGCATGAGGCACAGTGCTGATCACACTACAGTCCTGTCCAACATAGGGCACTGTGCTGACCACACTAAAGCCCTGTCCAGCATGGGGCACTGTGCTGATCACGCTACAGTCCTGTCCAGCATGAGGCACTGTGCTGACCACACTAGAGCCCTGTGCAGCATGGGGCACTGTGCTGATCACACTACAGTCATGTCCAGCATGAAGCAATGTGCTGATCACACTACAGTCCTGTACAGCATGGGGTACTGTTCTGACCACTCGAGCGCCCTGTCCAAAATGGGGCAAAGTGCTGAACAAACTAGATCCCTTTCCAACATGGTGCACTGTTCTGATCACACGACAGTCCTGCACAGCATGGGGCACTGTTCTGATCACACGACAGTCCTGCACAGCATGGGGAACTGTGCTGATCACGCTACAGTCCTGTCCAGCATGGGGCACTGTGCTGACCACTCGAGCGCCCTGTCCAAAATGGGCATAGTGCTGAACACACTAGATCCCTTTCCAACATGGTGCATTGTGCTGAACACACTAGCTCCCTGTCCAATATGGGGCACTGTGCTGAACACACTAGATCCCTGTCCAACATGGGGCACTGTGCTGAACACACTAGATCCCTGTCCAGCATGGGGCATTGTGCTGAACACACTAGATCCCTGTCCAATATGGGGCACTGTGCTGAACACACTAGATCCCTGTCCAACATGGGGCATTGTGCTTAACCCACTAGATCCCTGTCCAACCTGGGGCAATGTGCTGAACACACTAGATCCCTTTCCAACATGGTGCATTGTGCTGAACACACTAGATCCCTGTCCAACATGGGGCATTGTGCTTAACACACTAAATCCCTGTCCAACTTGGGGCATTGTGCTGAACACACTAGATCCCTGTCCAACATGGGGCATTGTGCTTAACACACTAAATCCCTGTCCAACCTGGGGCATTGTGCTGAACACACTAGCTGCCTGTCCAGCATGGGGCACTGTGCTGACCACACTAGATCCCTGTCCAACCTGGGGCATTGTGCTGAACACACGAGATCCCTGTCCAACATGGGGCATTGTGCTTAACACACTAGATCCCTGTCCAACCTGGGGCATTGTGCTGAACACACTAGATCCCTGTCCAGCATGGGGCACTGTGCTGACCACGCTAGATCCCTGTCCAACCTGGGGCACTGTGCTGACCACACTAGATCCCTGTCCAACCTGGGGCATTGTACTGAACACACTAGATCCCTGTCCAACATGGGGCATTGTGCTTAACACACTAGATCCCTGTCCAACCTGGGGCATTGTGCTGAACACACTAGATCCCTGTCCAACCTGGGGCATTGTGCTGAACACACTAGATCCCTGTCCAACATGGGGCATTGTGCTTAACACACTAGATCCCTGTCCAACCTGGGGCATTGTGCTGAACACACTAGATCCCTGTCCAGCATGTGGCACTGTGCTGAACACACTAGATCCCTGTCCAGCATGGGGCACTGTGCTGAACACACTAGATCCCTGTCCAATATGGGGCACTGTGCTGACCACGCTAGATCCCTGTCCAACCTGGGGCATTGTACTGAACACACTAGATCCCTGTCCAATATGGGGCACTGTGCTGAACACACTAGATCCCTGTCCAGCATGGGGCACTGTGCTGACCACGCTAGATCCCTGTCCAACCTGGGGCACTGTGCTGACCACACTAGATCCCTGTCCAACCTGGGGCATTGTACTGAACACACTAGATCCCTGTCCAATATGGGGCACTGTGCTGAACACACTAGATCCCTGTCCAGCATGGGGCACTGTGCTGACCACACTAGCTGCCTGTCCAGCATGGGGCACTGTGCTGACCATACAAATCCCTGTCCGACATGTGGCACTGTGCTGACCACACTAGATCTCTATTCAACATGGGGCACTGTGCTGAACATACAAGATCCCTGTCCAGCATGGTTACTGTGCTGATCACCCTACAGTCTTGTCCAGCGTGAGGCTCTGTGCTGATCACACTACAGTCCTGTCCAACATAGGGCACTGTGCTGATCACACTGCAGTCCTGTCCAGCATGAGGCACTGTGCTGATCACACTACAGTCCTGTCCAACATAGGGCACTGTGCTGATCACACTGCAGTGCTGTCCAGCATGAGGCAATGTGCTGATCACACTACAGTCCTGTCCAACATAGGGCACTGTGCTGACCACACTAAAGCCCTGTCCAGCATGGGGCACTGTGCTGATCACGCTACAGTCCTGTCCAGCATGAGGCACTGTGCTGACCACACTAGAGCCCTGTGCAGCATGGGGCACTGTTATGATCACACTACAGTCCTGTCCAGCATGAAGCAATGTGCTGATCACACTACAGTCCTGGACAGCATGGGGTACTGTTCTGACCACTCGAGCGCCCTGTCCAAAATGGGGCAACGTGCTGAACAAACTAGATCCCTTTCCAACATGGTGCACTGTTCTGATCACACGACAGTCCTGCACAGCATGGGGCACTGTTCTGATCACACGACAGTCCTGCACAGCATGGGGAACTGTGCTGATCACGCTACAGTCCTGTCCAGCATGGGGCACTGTGCTGACCACTCGAGCGCCCTGTCCAAAATGGGGCATAGTGCTGAACACACTAGATCCCTTTCCAACATGGTGCATTGTGCTGAACACACTAGATCCCTGTCCAACCTGGGGCATTGTGCTGAACACACTAGATACCTGTCCAACCTGGGCACTGTGCTGAACACACTAGATCCCTGCCCAACCTGGTGCATTGTGCTTAACACACTAGATCCCTGTCCAACCTGGGGCATTGTGCTGAACACACTAGATCCCTGTCCAACATGGGGCACTGTGCTGAACACACTAGATCCCTGTCCAACCTGGGGCATTGTGCTTAACACACTAGATCCCTGTCCAACCTGGGGCATTGTGCTGAACACACTAGATCCCTGTCCGACATGGGGCATTGTGCTGAACACACTAGGTCCCTGTCCAACATGGGTCACCGTGCTGAACACACTAGATCCCTGTCCAACCTGGGGCATTGTGCTTAACACACTAGATCCCTGTCCAACCTGGGGCACTGTGCTGAACACACTAGATCCCTGTCCAACATGGGGCATTGTGCTGAACACACTAGATCCCTGTCCAACATGGGGCACTGTGCTGAACACACTGGATCCCTGTCCAGCATGGGGCCTTGTGCTGAACACACTAGATCCCTGTCCAATATGCGGCACTGTGCTGAACACACTAGATCCCTGTCCAACATGGGGCATTGTGCTGAACACACTAGATCCCTGTCCAACATGGGGCATTGTGCTTAACACACTAGATCCCTGTCCAACCTGGGGCACTGTGCTGAACACACTAGATCCCTGTCCAATATGGGGCATTGTGCTGAACACACTAGATCCCTGTCCAACATGGGGCATTGTGCTGAACACACTAGATCCCTTTCCAACATGGTGCATTGTGCTGAACACACTGGATCCCTGTCCAACATGGTGCATTGTGCTGAACACACTAGATCCCTTTCCAACATGGTGCATTGTGCTGGACACACTAGATCCCTTTCCAACATGGTGCATTGTGCTGAACACACTAGATCCCTGTCCAACATGGGGCATTGTGCTTAACACACTAGATCCCTTTCCAACATGGGGCATTGTGCTGAACGCACTAGATCCCTGTCCAGCATGGGGCATTGTGCTGAACACACTAGATCCCTGTCCAGCATGGGGCACTGTGCTGACCACACTAGATCCCTGTCCAACCTGTGGCATTGTGCTGAACACACTAGATCCCTGTCCAATATGGGGCACTGTGCTGAACACACTAGATCCCTGTCCAACATGGTGCATTGTGCTGAACACACTAGATCCCTGTCCAACATGGGTGATTGTGCTGAACACACTAGATCCCTGTCCAGCATGGGGCACTGAGCTGACCACACTAGATCCCTGTCCAACCTGGGGCATTGTGCTGAACACACTAGATCCCTGTCCAATATGGGGCACTGTGCTGAACACACGAGATCCCTGTCCAGCATGGGGCACTGTGCTGACCACACAAATCCCTGTCCGACATGTGGCACTGTGCTGACCACACAAGATCTCTATTCAACATGGGGCACTGTGCTGAACATACAAGTTCCCTGTCCAGCATGGGGCACTGTGCTGATCACACTACAGTCTTGTCCAGCATGAGGCACTGTGCTGATCACACTACAGTCCTGTCCAACATAGGGCACTGTGCTGATCACACTGCAGTCCTGTCCAGCATGAGGCACTGTGCTGATCACACTACAGTCCTGTCCAACATAGGGCACTGTGCTGATCACACTGCAGTGCTGTCCAGCATGAGGCAATGTGCTGATCACACTACAGTCCTGTCCAACATCGGACACTGTGCTGATCACACAACAGTCCTGTCCAGCATGAGGCACTGTGCTGATGACACTACAGTCCTGTCCAACATAGGGCACTGTGCTGACCACACTAAAGCCTTGTCCAGCATGGGGCACTGTGCTGATCACGCTACAGTCCTGTCCAGCATGAGGCACTGTGCTGACCACACTAGAGCCCTGTACAGCATGGGGTACTGTTCTGACCACTCGAGCGCCCTGTCCAAAATGTGGCAAAGTGCAGAACAAACTAGATCCCTTTCCAACATGGTGCACTGTTCTGATCACACGACAGTCCTGCACAGCATGGGGCACTGTTCTGATCACACGACAGTCCTGCACAGCATGGGGAACTGTGCTGATCACGCTACAGTCCTGTCCAGCATGGGGCACTGTGCTGACCACTCGAGCGCCCTGTCCAAAATGGGGCATAGTGCTGAACACACTAGATCCCTTTCCAACATGGTGCATTGTGCTGAACACACTAGATCCCTGTCCAACATGGGGCATTGTGCTGAACACACTAGATCCCTGTCCAATATGGGGCACTGTGCTGAACACACTAGATCCCTGTCCAACATGGGGCATTGTGCTTAACCCACTAGATCCCTGTCCAACCTGGTGCATTGTGCTGAACACACTAGATCCCTGTCCAACATGGGGCATTGTGCTTAACACACTAGATCCCTGTCCAACTTGGGGCATTGTGCTGAACACACTAGATCCCTTTCCAACATGGGGCATTGTGCTTAACACACTAGATCCCTGCCCAACCTGGGGCATTGTGCTGAACACACTAGATCCCTGTCCAGCATGGGGCACTGTGCTGACCACACTAGATCCCTGTCCAAACTGGGGCATTGTGCTGAACACACTAGATCCCTGTCCAACATGGGTCATTGTGCTTAACACACTAGATCCCTGTCCAACCTGGGGCATTGTGCTGAACACACTAGATCCCTGTCCAGCATGGGGCACTGTGCTGACCACGCTAGATCCCTGTCCAACCTGGGGCACTGTGCTGACCACACTAGATCCCTGTCCAACCTGGGGCATTGTGCTGAACACACTAGATCCCTGTCCAATATGGGGCACTGTGCTGAACACACTAGATCCCTGTCCAGCATAGGGCACTGTGCTGACCACACTAGCTGCCTGTCCAGCATGGGGCACAGTGCTGACCACACAAATCCCTGTCCGATATGTGGCACTGTGCTGACCACACTAGATCTCTATTCAACATGGGGCACTGTGCTGAACATACAAGATCCCTGTCCAGCATGGGGCACTGTGCTGATCACACTACAGTCTTGTCCAGCATGAGGCACTGTGCTGATCACACTACAGTCCTGTCCAACATAGGGCACTGTGCTGATCACACTGCAGTCCTGTCCAGCATGAGGCACTGTGCTGATCACACTACAGTCCTGTCCAACATAGGACACTGTGCTGATCACACTGCAGTGCTGTCCAGCATGAGGCAATGTGCTGATCACACTACAGTCCTGTCCAGCATGAGGCACTGTGCTGACCACACTAGAGCCCTGTGCAGCATGGGGCAATGTGCTGATCACACTAGAGCCCTGTGCAGCATTGGGCACTGTTATGATCACACTACAGTCCTGTCCAGCATGAAGCAATGTGCTGATCACACTACAGTCCTGGACAGCATGAAGCAATGTGCTGATCACACTACAGTCCTGTACAGCATGGGGTACTGTTCTGACCACTCGAGCGCCCTGTCCAAAATGGGGCAAAGTGCTGAACAAACTAGATCCCTTTCCAACATGGTGCACTGTTCTGATCACACGACAGTCCTGCACAGCATGGGGCACTGTTCTGATCACACGACAGTCCTGCACAGCATGGGGAACTGTGCTGATCACGCTACAGTCCTGTCCAGCATGGGGCACTGTGCTGACCACCCGAGCGCCCTGTCCAAAATGGGGCACTGTGCTGAACACACTAGATCCCTTTCCAACATGGTGCATTGTGCTGAACACACTAGATCCCTTTCCAACATGGTGCATTGTGCTGAACACACTAGATCCCTGTCCAACCTGGGGCATTGTGCTTAACAAACTAGATACCTGTCCAACCTGGGGCATTGTGCTGAACACACTAGATACCTGTCCAACCTGGGGCATTGTGCTGAACACACTAGATCCCTGTCCAACCTGGGGCACTGTGCTGAACACACTCGATCCCTGTCCAACCTGGGGCATTGTGCTTAACACACCAGATCACTGTCCAACCTGGGGCATTGTGCTGAACACACTAGATCCCTTTCCAACATGGTGCATTGTGCTGAACACACTAGATCCCTGTCCAACCTGGGGCATTGTGCTTAACACACTAGATACCTGTCCAACCTGGGGCATTGTGCTGAACACACTAGATCCCTGTCCAACATGGGGCACTGTGCTGAACACACTAGATCCCTGTCCAACATGGGGCACTGTGCTGAACACACTAGATCCCTGTCCAACCTGGGGCATTGTGCTTAACACACCAGATCACTGTCCAACCTGGGGCATTGTGCTGAACACACTAGATCCCTGTCCAACATGGGGCACTGTGCTGAACACACTAGATCCCTGTCCAACATGGGGCACTGTGCTGAACACACTGGATCCCTGTCCAGCATGGGGCATTGTGCTGAACACACTAGATCCCTGTCCAATATGGGGCACTGTGCTGAACACACTAGATCCCTGTCCAACATGGGGCATTGTGCTGAACACACTAGATCCCTGTCCAACATGGGGCATTGTGCTTAACACACTAGATCCCTGTCCAACCTGGGGCATTGTGCTGAACACACTAGATCCCTTTCCAACATGGTGCATTGTGCTGAACACACTAGATCCCTGTACAACATGGGGCATTGTGCTTAATACACTAGATCCCTGTCCAACATGGGGCATTGTGCTTAACACACTAGATCCCTGTCCAACCTGGGGCATTGTGCTGAACACACTAGATCCCTGTCCAGCATGGGGCACTGTGCTGACCACACTAGATCCCTGTCCAACCTGGGGCATTGTGCTGAACACACTAGATCCCTGTCCAATATGGGGCACTGTGCTGAACACACTAGATCCCTGTCCAGCATGGGGCACTGTGCTGACCACACGAATCCCTGTCCGACATGTGGCACTGTGCTGACCACACAATAACTCTATTCAACATGGGGCACTGTGCTGAACATACAAGTTCCCTGTCCAGCATGGGGCACTGTGCTGATCACACTACAGTCTTGTCCAGCATGAGGCACTGTGCTGATCACACTACAGTCCTGTCCAGCATGAGGCACTGTGCTGACCACACTAGAGCCCTGTGCAGCATGGGGCAATGTGCTGATCACACTAGAGCCCTGTGCAGCATGGGGCACTGTTATGATCACACTACAGTCCTGTCCAGCATGAAGCAATGTGCTGATCACACTACAGTCCTGGACAGCATGGGGTACTGTTCTGACCACTCGAGCGCCCTGTCCAAAATGGGGCAAAGTGCTGAACAAACTAGATCCCTTTCCAACATGGTGCACTGTTCTGATCACACGACAGTCCTGCACAGCATGGGGCACTGTTCTGATCACACGACAGTCCTGCACAGCATGGGGAACTGTGCTGATCACGCTACAGTCCTGTCCAGCATGGGGCACTGTGCTGACCACCCGAGCGCCCTGTCCAAAATGGGGCACTGTGCTGAACACACTAGATCCCTTTCCAACATGGTGCATTGTGCTGAACACACTAGATCCCTTTCCAACATGGTGCATTGTGCTGAACACACTAGATCCCTGTCCAAGCTGGGGCATTGTGCTTAACACACTAGATACCTGTCCAACCTGGGGCATTGTGCTGAACACACTAGATACCTGTCCAACCTGGGGCATTGTGCTGAACACACTAGATCCCTGTCCAACCTGGGGCACTGTGCTGAACACACTAGATCCCTGTCCAACCTGGGGCATTGTGCTTAACACACCAGATCACTGTCCAACCTGGGGCATTGTGCTGAACACACTAGATCCCTTTCCAACATGGTGCATTGTGCTGAACACACTAGATCCCTGTCCAACCTGGGGCATTGTGCTTAACACACTAGATACCTGTCCAACCTGGGGCATTGTGCTGAACACACTAGATCCCTGTCCAACATGGGGCACTGTGCTGAACACACTAGATCCCTGTCCAACATGGGGCACTGTGCTGAACACACTAGATCCCTGTCCAACCTGGGGCATTGTGCTTAACACACCAGATCACTGTCCAACCTGGGGCATTGTGCTGAACACACTAGATCCCTGTCCAACATGGGGCACTGTGCTGAACACACTAGATCCCTGTCCAACATGGGGCACTGTGCTGAACACACTGGATCCCTGTCCAGCATGGGGCATTGTGCTGAACACACTAGATCCCTGTCCAATATGGGGCACTGTGCTGAACACACTAGATCCCTGTCCAACATGGGGCATTGTGCTGAACACACTAGATCCCTGTCCAACATGGGGCATTGTGCTTAACACACTAGATCCCTGTCCAACCTGGGGCATTGTGCTGAACACACTAGATCCCTTTCCAACATGGTGCATTGTGCTGAACACACTAGATCCCTGTACAACATGGGGCATTGTGCTTAATACACTAGATCCCTGTCCAACATGGGGCATTGTGCTTAACACACTAGATCCCTGTCCAACCTGGGGCATTGTGCTGAACACACTAGATCCCTGTCCAGCATGGGGCACTGTGCTGACCACACTAGATCCCTGTCCAACCTGGGGCATTGTGCTGAACACACTAGATCCCTGTCCAATATGGGGCACTGTGCTGAACACACTAGATCCCTGTCCAGCATGGGGCACTGTGCTGACCACACGAATCCCTGTCCGACATGTGGCACTGTGCTGACCACACAATAACTCTATTCAACATGGGGCACTGTGCTGAACATACAAGTTCCCTGTCCAGCATGGGGCACTGTGCTGATCACACTACAGTCTTGTCCAGCATGAGGCACTGTGCTGATCACACTACAGTCCTGTCCAACATAGGGCACTGTGCTGATCACACTGCAGTCCTGTCCAGCATGAGGCACTGTGCTGATCACACTACAGTCCTGTCCAACATAGGGCACTGTGCTGATCACACTGCAGTGCTGTCCAGCATGAGGCAATGTGCTGATCACACTACAGTCCTGTCCAACATAGGGCACTGTGCTGATCACACAACAGTCCTGTCCAGCATGAGGCACTGTGCTGATGACACTACAGTCCTGTCCAGCATGGGGCACTGTTCTGAAAACAGTCCAGTCCTGTCCAGCATGAGGCTCTGTGCTGACCACACTACAGTCCTGTACAGCATGGGGCACTGTGCAGACCACACTGGAGCCCTGTCCAGCATGGGGCACTGTGCTGAGCACACTACATTCCTGTGCAGCATGAGGCACTGTGCTGACCACACAGGAGCCCTGTCCAGCATGGGGCACTGTGCTGATCACACTACAGTCCTGTCCAGCATGAGGCACTGTGGTGATCACACTGCAGTCCAGTACAGCATGCAGCACTGTGCTGAGCACACTACAGTCCTGTGCAGCATGAGGCACTGTGCTGACCACACAGGAGCCCTGCCCAGCATGGGGCACTGTGCTGATCACACTACAGTCCAGTCCAGCATGGGGCACTGTGCTGATCACACTACAGTCCTGTCCAGCATGGGGCACTGTGCTCATCACACTACAGTCCTGTCCAGCATGGGGCACTGTGCTCATCACACTACAGTCCTGTCCAGCATGAGGCACTGTGCTCATCACACTACAGTCCTGTCCAGCATGAGGCACTGTGCTGATCACACTACAGTCCTGTCCAGCATGGGGCACAGTGCTCATCACACTACAGTCCTGTCCAGCATGGGGCACTGTGCTCATCACACCAGAGCCCTGTCCAGCATGGGGCACTGTGCTGATCATACAAAAGTCCTGTACAGCATGAGGCACAGTGCTGATCACACTGCAGTCCTGTCCAGCATGAGGCAATGTGCTGATCACACTACAGTCTTGTCCAGCATGAGGCACGGTGCTGATCACACTACAGTCCTGTCCAGCATGGGGCAATATGCTGATCACACTACAGTCCTGTCCAGCATGGGGCAATGTGCTGATCACACTACAGTCCTGTCCCGCATGAGGCACTGTGCTGATCACACTACAGTCCTGTCCAGCATGGGGCAGTGTGCTGATCACACTACAGTCCTGTCCAGCATAGGGCAATGTGCTGATCACACTGCAGTCCTGTCCAGCATGAGGCACTGTGCTGATCACACTACAGTCCTGTCCAGCATGGGGCAATGTGCTGATCACACAACAGTCCTGTCCAGCATGGTGCTCTGTGCTGATCACACTACAGTCCTGTCCAGCATGGGACACTGTGCTGATCTCACTACAGTCCTGTCCAGCATGGGGCACTGTGCTGATCACACTAGAGCCCTGTCCAGCATGGGGCTCTGTGCTGATCTCACTACAGTCCTGTCCAGCATGGGGCAATGTGCTGATCACACAACAGTCCTGTCCAGCATGAGGCACTGTGCTGATCGCACTACAGTCCTGTCCAGCATGGGGCAATGTGCTGATCACACTACAGTCCTGTCCAGCATGGGGCACTGTGCTGATCACACTAGAGCCCTGTCCAGCATGGGGCAATGTGCTGATCACACTACAGTCCTGTCCAGCATGAGGCAATGTGCTGATCACACTACAGTCCTGTCCAGCATGGGGCAATGTGCTGATCACACTACAGTCCTGTCCAGCATGAGGCAATGTGCTGATCACACTACAGTCCTGTCCAGCATGGGGCAATGTGCTGATCACACTACAGTCCTGTCCAGCATGAGGCACTGTGCTTATCACACAACAGTCCTGTCCAGCATGAGGCAATGTGCTGATCACACAACAGTCCTGTCCAGCATGAGGCACTGTGCTGATCACACGTCAGTCCTGTCCAGCATGGGGCACTGTGATGATCACACTGCAGTCCTGTCCAGCATGGGGCAATGTGCTGATCACACTACAGTCCTGTCCAGCATGAGGCAATGTGCTGATCACACTACAGTCCTGTACAGCATGAGGCACTGTGCTGATCACACTACTGTCCTGTCCAGCATGAGGCACTGTGCGGATAACACAACAGTCCGGTCCAGCATGAGGCACTGTGCTGATCACACTACAGTCCTGTCCAGCATGAGGCACTGTGCGGATCACACAACAGTCCTGTCCAGCATGAGGCACTGTGCTGATCACACTACAGTCCTGTCCAGCATGGGGCTCTGTGCTGATCACACTACAGTCCTGTCCAGCATGAGGCACTGTGCTTATCACACAACAGTCCTGTCCAGCATGAGGCACTGTGCTTATCACACAACAGTCCTGTCCAGCATGAGGCACTGTGCTGATCACACTACAGTCCTGTCCAGCATGGGGCTCTGTGCTGATCACACTACAGTCCTGTCCAGCATGAGGCACTGTGCTGATCACACTACAGTCCTGTCCAGCATGAGGCACTGTGCTGATCGCACAACAGTCCTGTCCAACATGGGGCACTGTGCTGAACACACTAGATCCCTGTCCAACATGGGGCACTGTGCTGAACACACTAGATCCCTGTCCAACCTGGGGCATTGTGCTTAACACACTAGATCCCTGTCCAACCTGGGGCATTGTGCTGAACACACTAGATCCCTGTCCAACCTGGGGCATTGTGCTGAACACACTAGATCCCTGTCCAGCATGGGGCACTGTGCTGACCACACTAGATCCCTGTCCAACCTGGGGCATTGTGCTGAACACACTAGATCCCTGTCCAATATGGGGCACTGTGCTGAACACACTAGATCCCTGTCCAGCATGGGGCACTGTGCTGACCACACAAATCCCTGTCCGGCATGTGGCACTGTGCTGACCACACAAGATCTCTATTCAACATGGGGCACTGTGCTGAACATACAAGTTCCCTGTCCAGCATGGGGCACTGTGCTGATCACACTACAGTCTTGTCCAGCATGAGGCACTGTGCTGATCACACTACAGTCCTGTCCAACATAGGGCACTGTGCTGATCACACTGCAGTCCTGTCCAGCATGAGGCACTGTGCTGACCACACAAATCCCTGTCCGACATGTGGCACTGTGCTGACCACACAAGATCTCTATTCAACATGGGGCACTGTGCTGAACATACAAGTTCCCTGTCCAGCATGGGGCACTGTGCTGATCACACTACAGTCTTGTCCAGCATGAGGCACTGTGCTGATCACACTACAGTCCTGTCCAACATAGGGCACTGTGCTGATCACACTGCAGTCCTGTCCAGCATGAGGCACTGTGCTGATCACACTACAGTCCTGTCCAACATAGGGCACTGTGCTGATCACACTGCAGTGCTGTCCAGCATGAGGCAATGTGCTGATCACACTACAGTCCTGTCCAACATAGGGCACTGTGCTGATCACACAACAGTCCTGTCCAGCATGAGGCACTGTGCTGATGACACTACAGTCCTGTCCAGCATGGGGCACTGTTCTGAAACCAGTCCAGTCCTGTCCAGCATGAGGCTCTGTGCTGACCACACGACAGTCCTGTACAGCATGGGGCACTGTGCAGACCACACTGGAGCCCTGTCCAGCATGGGGCACTGTGCTGAGCACACTACATTCCTGTGCAGCATGAGGCACTGTGCTGACCACACAGGAGCCCTGTCCAGCATGGGGCACTGTGCTGATCACACTACAGTCCTGTCCAGCATGAGGCACTGTGCTGATCACACTACAGTCCAGTACAGCATGGGGCACTGTGCTGAGCACACTACAGTCCTGTGCAGCATGAGGCACTGTGCTGACCACACAGGAGCCCTGCCCAGCATGGGGCACTCTGCTGATCACACTACAGTCCTGTCCAGCATGGGGCACTGTGCTGATCACACTACAGTCCTGTCCAGCATGGGGCACTGTGCTCATCACACTACAGTCCTGTCCAGCATGGGGCACTGTGCTCATCACACTACAGTCCTGTCCAGCATGAGGCACTGTGCTCATCACACTGCAGTCCTGTCCAGCATGAGGCACTGTGCTGATCACACTACAGTCCTGTCCAGCATGGGGCACTGTGCTCATCACACTACAGTCCTTTCCAGCATGGGGCACTGTGCTCATCACACCAGAGCCCTGTCCAGCATGGGGCACTGTGCTGATCACACTACAGTCCTGTCCAGCATGAGGCACTGTGCTGATCACACTACAGTCCTGTCCAGCATGAGGCAATGTGCTGATCACACTACAGTCCAGTCCAGCATGAGGCACTGTGCTGATCACACTACAGTCCTGTCCAGCATGGGGCAATGTGCTGATCACACTACAGTCCTGTACAGCATGGGGCAATGTGCTGATCACACTACAGTCCTGTCCCGCATGAGGCACTGTGCTGATCACACAACAGTCCTGTCCAGCATGGGGCAGTGTGCTGATCACACTACAGTCCTGTCCAGCATAGGGCAATGTGCTGATCACACTGCAGTCCTGTCCAGCATGAGGCACTGTGCTGATCACACTACAGTCCTGTCCAGCATGAGGCACTGTGCTGATCACACTACAGTCCTGTCCAGCATGGGGCAATGTGCTGATCACACAACAGTCCTGTCCAGCATGGTGCTCTGTGCTGATCACACAACTGTACTGTCCAGCATCGGACACTGTGCTGATCACACTACAGTCCTGTCCAGCATGGGGCACTGTGCTGATCACACTAGAGCCCTGTCCAGCATGGGGCTCTGAGCTGATCTCACTACAGTCCTGTCCAGCATGGTGCAATGTGCTGATCACACAACAGTCCTGTCCAGCATGAGGCACTGTGCTGATCGCACTACAGTCCTGTCCAGCATGGGGCAATGTGCTGATCACACTACAGTCCTGTCCAGCATGGGGCACTGTGCTGATCACACTAGAGCCCTGTCCAGCATGGGCAATGTGCTGATCAAACTACAGTCCTGTCCAGCATGGGGCAATGTGCTGATCACACTACAGTCCTGTCCAGCATGAGGCATTGTGCTGATCACACTACAGTCCTGTCCAGCATGGGGCAATGTGCTGATCACACTACAGTCCAGTCCAGCATGAGGCACTGTGCTGATCACACAACAGTCCTGTCCAGCATGAGGCAATGTGCTGATCACACAACAGTCCTGTCCAGCATGAGGCACTGTGCTGATCACACTACAGTCCTGTCCAGCATGGGGCACTGTGATGATCACACTACAGTCCTGTACAGCATGAGGCACTGTGCTGATAACACAACAGTCCTGTCCAGCATGAGGCACTGTGCTGATCACACAACAGTCTTGTCCAGCATGAGGCACTGTGCTGATCACACTACAGTCCTGTCCAGCATGGGGCTCTGTGCTGATCACACTACAGTCCTGTCCAGCATGAGGCACTGTGCTGATCACACTACAGTCCTGTCCAGCATGAGGCACTGTGCTGATCACACAACAGTCCTGTCCAGCATGGGGCTCTGTGCTGATCACACAACAGTCCTGTGCAGCATGAGGCACTGTGCTGAACACACTACAGACCTGTACAGCAGGGGGCACTGTGCTGATCACCCGACAGTCCGGTCCAGCATGAGGCACTGTGCTGATTACACTACAGTCCTGTCCAGCATGAGGCACTGTGCTGATCACACTACAGTCCTGTCCAGCATGAGGCACTGTGCTGATCGCACAACAGTCCTGTGCAGCATGGGGCACTGTGCTGATCACACTAGAGCCCTGTCCAGCATGGGGCAATGTGCTGATCACACTACAGTCCTGTCCAGCATGGGGCAATGTGCTGATCACACTACAGTCCTGTCCAGCATGAGGCAATGTGCTGATCACACTACAGTCCTGTCCAGCATGGGGCAATGTGCTGATCACACTACAGTCCTGTCCAGCATGAGGCACTGTGCTGATCACACAACAGTCCTGTCCAGCATGAGGCAATGTGCTGATCACACAACAGTCCTGTCCAGCATGAGGCACTGTGCTGATCACACTACAGTCCTGTCCAGCATGGGGCACTGTGCTGATAACACAACAGTCCTGTCCAGCATGAGGCACTGTGCTGATCACACAACAGTCCTGTCCAGCATGAGGCACTGTGCTGATGACACTACAGTCCTGTCCAGCATGGGGCTCTGTGCTGATCACACTACAGTCCTGTCCAGCATGAGGCACTGTGCTGATCACACTACAGTCCTGTCCAGCATGGGGCTCTGTGCTGATCACACTACAGTCCTGTCCAGCATGGGGCACTGTGCTGATCACCCGACAGTCCGGTCCAGCATGAGGCACTGTGCTGATTACACTACAGTCCTGTCCAGCATGAGGCACTGTGCTGATCACACTACAGTCCTGTCCAGCATGAGGCACTGTGCTGATCACACAACAGTCCTGTGCAGCATGAGGCACTGTGCTGATCACACTGGAGCCCTGTCCAGCATGAGGCAATGTGCTGATCACACAACTGTCCTGTCCAGCATGAGGCACTGTGCTGATCATACAACAGTCCTGTCCAGCATGAGGCACTGTGCTGATCACACAACAGTCCTGTCCAGCATGGGGCACTGTGCTGATCACACTACAGTCCTGTCCAGCATGTGGCAATGTGCTGACCACACAGGAGCCCTGTCCAGCATGAGGCACTGTGCTGATCACACTACAGTCCTGTCCAGAATGGGGCAATGTGCTGATCACACTACAGTCCTGTCCAACATGAGGCACTGTGCTGATCACACTACAGTCCTGTCCAGCATGGGGCTCTGTGCTCATCACACTACAGTCCTGTCCAGCATGAGGCACTGTGCTGATCACACTACAGTCCTGTCCAGCATGGGGCAGTGTGCTGATCACACTACAGTCCTGTCCAGCATAGGGCAATGTGCTGATCACACTGCAGTACTGTCCAGCATGAGGCACTGTGCTTATCACACAACAGTCCTGTCCAGCATGAGGCACTGTGCTGATCACACTACAGTCCAGTCCAGCATGAGGCTCTGTGCTGATCACACTACAGTCCTGTCCAGCATGAGGCACTGTGCTGATCACACTACAGTCCTGTCCATCATGGGGCAGTGTGCTGATCACACTACAGTCCTGTCCAGCATAGGGCAATGTGCTGATCACACTGCAGTACTGTCCAGAATGAGGCACTGTGCTTATCACACAACAGTCCTGTCCAGCATGAGGCACTGTGCTGATCACTCTACAGTCCTGTCCTGCATGAGGCACTGTGCTGATCACACTACAGTCCAGTCCAGCATGAGGCACTGTGCTGATCACACTACAGTCCTGTCCTGCATGAGGCACTGTGCTGATCACATTACAGTCCAGTCCAGCATGGGGCACTGTGCTGATCACACTACAGTCCTGTCCAGCATGGGGCACTGTGCTGAACACACTGGAGCCCTGTCCAGCATGGGGCAATGTGCTGATCACACTACAGTGCAGTTCAGCATGGGGCACTGTGCTGAGCACACTACAGTCCTGTGCAGCATGAGGCACTGTGCTGACCACACAGGAGCCCTGTCCAGCATGTGGCACTGTGCTGATCACACAACAGTCCAGTCCAGCATGGGGCACTGTGCTGATCACACTACAGTCCTGTCCAGCATGGGGCACTGTGCTGATCACACTACAGTCCTGTCCAGCATGGGGCAATGTGCTGATCACACTACAGTCCTGTCCAGCATTAGGCACTGTGCTCATCACACTACAGTCCTGTCCAGCATGAGGCACTGTGCTGATCACACGACAGTCCTGCACAGCATGGGGCACTGTTCTGATCACACGACAGTCCTGCACAGCATGGGGAACTGTGCTGATCACGCTACAGTCCTGTCCAGCATGGGGCACTGTGCTGACCACTCGAGCGCCCTGTCCAAAATGGGGCATAGTGCTGAACACACTAGATCCCTTTCCAACATGGTGCATTGTGCTGAACGCACTAGATCCCTGTCCAACATGGGACATTGTGCTGAACACACTAGATCCCTGCCCAACATGGGGCACTGTGCTGAACACACTAGATCCCTGTCCAACATGGGGCACTGTGCTGAACACACTAGATCCCTGTCCAGCATGGGGCATTGTGCTGAACACACTAGATCCCTGTCCAATATGGGGCACTGTGCTGAACACACTAGATCCCTGTCCAGCATGGGGCATTGTGCTGAACACACTAGATCCCTGTCCAATATGGGGCATTGTGCTGAACACACTAGATCCCTGTCCAGCATGGGGCATTGTGCTGAACACACTAGATCCCTGTCCAACCTGGGGCATTGTGCTGAACACACTAGCTGCCTGTCCAGCATGGGACACTGTGCTGACCACACTAGATCCCTGTCCAACCTGGGGCATTGTGCTGAACACACTAGATCCCTGTCCAACATGGGGCATTGTGCTGAACACACTAGATCCCTGTCCAACCTGGGGCATTGTGCTGAACACACTAGATCCCTGTCCAACATGGGGCATTGTGCTGAACACACTAGATTCCTGTGCAACCTGGGGCATTGTGCTTAACACACTAGATCCCTGTCCAACCTGGGGCATTGTGCTGAACACACTAGATCCCTGTCCAGCATGGGGCACTGTGCTGACCACGCTAGATCCCTGTCCAACCTGGGGCACTGTGCTGACCACACTAGATCCCTGTCCAACATGGGGCATTGTACTGAACACACTAGATCCCTGTCCAATATGGGGCACTGTGCTGAACACACTAGATCCCTGTCCAGCATGGGGCACTGTGCTGATCACACTACAGTCCTGTCCAACATAGGGCACTGTGCTGATCACACTGCAGTCCTGTCCAGCATGAGGCACTGTGCTGATCACACTACAGTCCTGTCCAACATAGGGCACTGTGCTGATCACACTGCAGTGCTGTCCAGCATGAGGCAATGTGCTGATCACACTACAGTCCTGTCCAACATAGGGCACTGTGCTGACCACACTAAAGCCCTGTCCAGCATGGGGCACTGTGCTGATCACGCTACAGTCCTGTCCAGCATGAGGCACTGTGCTGACCACACTAGAGCCCTGTGCAGCATGGGGCACTGTTATGATCACACTACAGTCCTGTCCAGCATGAAGCAATGTGCTGATCACACTACAGTCCTGGACAGCATGGGGTACTGTTCTGACAACTCGAGCGCCCTGTCCAAAATGGGGCAAAGTGCTGAACAAACTAGATCCCTTTCCAACATGGTGCACTGTTCTGATCACACGACAGTCCTGAACAGCATGGGGCACTGTTCTGATCACACGACAGTCCTGCACAGCATGGGGAACTGTGCTGATCACGCTACAGTCCTGTCCAGCATGGGGCACTGTGCTGACCACTCGAGCGCCCTGTCCAAAATGGGGCATAGTGCTGAACACGCTAGATCCCTTTCCAACATGGTGCATTGTGCTGAACACACTAGATCCCTGTCCAACCTGGGGCATTGTGCTTAACACACTAGATACCTGTCCAACCTGGGGCACTGTGCTGAACACACTAGATCCCTGCCCAACCTGGTGCATTGTGCTTAACACACTAGATCCCTGTCCAACCTGGGGCATTGTGCTGAACACACTAGATCCCTGTCCAACCTGGGGCATTGTGCTTAACACACTAGATCCCTGTCCAACCTGGGGCATTGTGCTGAACACACTAGATCCCTGTCCAACATGGGGCACTGTGCTGAACACACTAGATCCCTGTCCAACATGGGGCACTGTGCTGAACACACTGGATCCCTGTCCAGCATGGGGCCTTGTGCTGAACACACTAGATCCCTGTCCAATATGCGGCACTGTGCTGAACACACTAGATCCCTGTCCAACATGGGGCATTGTGCTGAACACACTAGATCCCTGTCCAACATGGGGCATTGTGCTTAACACACTAGATCCCTGTCCAACCTGGGGCATTGTGCTGAACACACTAGATCCCTTTCCAACATGGTGCATTGTGCTGAACACACTAGATCCCTGTCCAACATGGGGCATTGTGCTTAACACACTAGATCCCTTTCCAACATGGGGCATTGTGCTGAACGCACTAGATCCCTGTCCAGCATGGGGCATTGTGCTGAACACACTAGATCCCTGTCCAGCATGGGGCACTGTGCTGACCACACTAGATCCCTGTCCAACCTGTGGCATTGTGCTGAACACACTAGATCCCTGTCCAATATGGGGCACTGTGCTGAACACACGAGATCCCTGTCCAGCATGGGGCACTGTGCTGACCACACAAATCCCTGTCCGACATGTGGCACTGTGCTGACCACACAAGATCTCTATTCAACATGGGGCACTGTGCTGAACATACAAGTTCCCTGTCCAGCATGGGGCACTGTGCTGATCACACTACAGTCCTGTCCAACATAGGGCACTGTGCTGATCACACTGCAGTCCTGTCCAGCATGAGGCACTGTGCTGATCACACTACAGTCCTGTCCAACATAGGGCACTGTGCTGATCACACAACAGTCCTGTCCAGCATGAGGCACTGTGCTGATGACACTACAGTCCTGTCCAACATAGGGCACTGTGTTGACCACACTAAAGCCTTGTCCAGCATGGGGCACTGTGCTGATCACGCTACAGTCCTGTCCAGCATGAGGCACTGTGCTGACCACACTAGAGCCCTGTGCAGCATGGGGCACTGTTATGATCACACTACAGTCCTGTCCAGCATGAAGCAATGTGCTGATCACACTACAGTCCTGTACAGCATGGGGTACTGTTCTGACCACTCGAGCGCCCTGTCCAAAATGGGGCAAAGTGCTGAACAAACTACATCCCTTTCCAACATGGTGCACTGTTCTGATCACACGACAGTCCTGCACAGCATGGGGCACTGTTCTGATCACACGACAGTCCTGCACAGCATGGGGAACTGTGCTGATCACGCTACAGTCCTGTCCAGCATGGGGCACTGTGCTGAACACACTAGATCCCTGTCCAAAATGTGGCATAGTGCTGAACACACTAGATCCCTTTCCAACATGGTGCATTGTGCTGAACACACTAGATCCCTGTCCAACAAGGGGCATTGTGCTTAACACACTAGATCCCTGTCCAACATGGGGCACTGTGCTTAACACACTAGATCCCTGTCCAAAATGTGGCATAGTGCTGAACACACTAGATCCCTGTCCAAAATGTGGCATAGTGCTGAACACACTAGATCCCTTTCCAACATGGTGCATTGTGCTGAACACACTAGATCCCTGTCCAATATGGGGCACTGTGCTGAACACACTAGATCCCTGTCCAACATGGGGCATTGTGCTTAACCCACTAGATCCCTGTCCAACCTGGGGCATTGTGCTGAACACACTAGATCCCTGTCCATCATGGGGCACTGTGCTGAACACACTAGATCCCTGTCCAACTTGGGGCATTGTGCTTAACACACTAGATCCCTGTCCATCATGGGGCACTGTGCTGAACACACTAGATCCCTGTCCAACTTGGGGCATTGTGCTGAACACACTAGATCCCTTTCCAAGATGGTGCATTGTGCTGAACACACTAGATCCCTGTCCAACATTGGGCATTGTGCTTAACACACTAGATCCCTGTCCAACTTGGGGCATTGTTCTGAACACACTAGATCACTGTCCAAACTGGGGCATTGTGCTGAACACACTAGATCCCTGTCCAACATGGGGCATTGTGCTTAACACACTAGATCCCTGTCCAACCTGGGGCATTGTGCTGAACACACTAGATCCCTGTCCAGCATGGGGCACTGTGCTGACCACGCTAGATCCCTGTCCAACCTGGGGCACTGTGCTGACCACACTAGATCCCTGTCCAACCTGGGGCATTGTGCTGAACACACTAGATCCCTGTCCAATATGGGGCACTGTGCTGAACACACTAGATCCCTGTCCAGCATGGGGCACTGTGCTGACCACACTAGCTGCCTGTCCAGCATGGGGCACAGTGCTGACCACACAAATCCCTGTCCGATATGTGGCACTGTGCTGACCACACTAGATCTCTATTCAACATGGGGCACTGTGCTGAACATACAAGATCCCTGTCCAGCATGGGGCACTGTGCTGATCACACTACAGTCTTGTCCAGCATGAGGCACTGTGCTGATCACACTACAGTCCTGTCCAACATAGGGCACTGTGCTGATCACACTGCAGTCCTGTCCAGCATGAGGCACTGTGCTGATCACACTACAGTCCTGTCCAACATAGGGCACTGTGCTGATCACACTGCAGTGCTGTCCAGCATGAGGCAATGTGCTGATCACACTACAGTCCTGTCCAACATAGGGCACTGTGCTGACCACACTAAAGCCCTGTCCAGCATGGGGCACTGTGCTGATCACGCTACAGTCCTGTCCAGCATGAGGCACTGTGCTGACCACACTAGAGCCCTGTGCAGCATGGGGCACTGTTATGATCACACTACAGTCCTGTCCAGCATGAAGCAATGTGCTGATCACACTACAGTCCTGGACAGCATGGGGTACTGTTCTGACCACTCGAGCGCCCTGTCCAAAATGGGGCAAAGTGCTGAACACACTAGATCCCTGTGCAGCATGGGGCACTGTTATGATCACACTACAGTCCTGTCCAGCATGAAGCACTGTGCTGACCACACTAGAGCCCTGTGCAGCATGGGGCACTGTTATGATCACACTACAGTCCTGTCCAGCATGAAGCAATGTGCTGAACACACTAGATCCCTGTTCAACATGGGGCACTGTGCTGAACACACTGGATCCCTGTCCAGCATGGGGCATTGTGCTTAACACACTAGATCCCTGTCCAACCTGGGGCATTGTGCTGAACACACTAGATCCCTGTCCAACATGGGGCACTGTGCTGAACACACTAGATCCCTGTCCAACATGGGGCACTGTGCTGAACACACTGGATCCCTGTCCAGCATGGGGCATTGTGCTGAACACACTAGATCCCTGTCCAATATGGGGCACTGTGCTGAACACACTAGATCCCTGTCCAACATGGGGCATTGTGCTGAACACACTAGATCCCTGACCAACATGGGGCATTGTGCTTAACACACTAGATCCCTGTCCAACCTGGGGCATTGTGCTGAACACACTAGATCCCTTTCCAACATGGTGCATTGTGCTGAACACACTAGATCCCTGTACAACATGGGGCATTGTGCTTAATACACTAGATCCCTGTCCAACATGGGGCATTGTGCTTAACACACTAGATCCCTGTCCAACCTGGGGCATTGTGCTGAACACACTAGATCCCTGTCCAGCATGGGGCACTGTGCTGACCACACTAGATCCCTGTCCAACCTGGGGCATTGTGCTGAACACACTAGATCCCTGTCCAATATGGGGCACTGTGCTGAACACACTAGATCCGTGTCCAGCATGGGGCACTGTGCTGACCACACGAATCCCTGTCCGACATGTGGCACTGTGCTGACCACACAATAACTCTATTCAACATGGGGCACTGTGCTGAACATACAAGTTCCCTGTCCAGCATGGGGCACTGTGCTGATCACACTACAGTCTTGTCCAGCATGAGGCACTGTGCTGATCACACTACAGTCCTGTCCAACATAGGGCACTGTGCTGATCACACTGCAGTCCTGTCCAGCATGAGGCACTGTGCTGATCACACTACAGTCCTGTCCAACATAGGGCACTGTGCTGATCACACTGCAGTGCTGTCCAGCATGAGGCAATGTGCTGATCACACTACAGTCCTGTCCAACATAGGGCACTGTGCTGATCACACAACAGTCCTGTCCAGCATGAGGCACTGTGCTGATGACACTACAGTCCTGTCCAGCATGGGGCACTGTACTGAAAACAGTCCAGTCCTGTCCAGCATGAGGCTCTGTGCTGACCACACTACAGTCCTGTACAGCATGGGGCACTGTGCAGACCACACTGGAGCCCTGTCCAGCATGGGGCACTGTGCTGAGCACACTACATTCCTGTGCAGCATGAGGCACTGTGCTGACCACACAGGAGCCCTGTCCAGCATGGGGCACTGTGCTGATCACACTACAGTCCTGTCCAGCATGAGGCGCTGTGGTGATCACACTGCAGTCCAGTACAGCATGGGGCACTGTGCTGAGCACACTACAGTCCTGTGCAGCATGAGGCACTGTGCTGACCACACAGGAGCCCTGCCCAGCATGGGGCACTGTGCTGATCACACTACAGTCCAGTCCAGCATGGGGCACTGTGCTGATCACACTACAGTCATGTCCAGCATGGGGCACTGTGCTCATCACACTACAGTCCTGTCCAGCATGGGGCACTGTGCTCATCACACTACAGTCCTGTCCAGCATGAGGCACTGTGCTCATCACACTACAGTCCTGTCCAGCATGAGGCACTGTGCTGATCACACTACAGTCCTGTCCAGCATGGGGCACAGTGCTCATCACACTACAGTCCTGTCCAGCATGGGGCACTGTGCTCATCACACCAGAGCCCTGTCCAGCATGGGGCACTGTGCTGATCATACAAAAGTCCTGTACAGCATGAGGCACTGTGCTGATCACACTGCAGTCCTGTCCAGCATGAGGCAATGTGCTGATCACACTACAGTCCAGTCCAGCATGAGGCACGGTGCTGATCACACTACAGTCCTGTCCAGCATGGGGCAATATGCTGATCACACTACAGTCCTGTCCAGCATGGGGCAATGTGCTGATCACACTACAGTCCTGTCCCGCATGAGGCACTGTGCTGATCACACTACAGTCCTGTCCAGCATGGGGCAGTGTGCTGATCACACTACAGTCCTGTCCAGCATAGGGCAATGTGCTGATCACACTGCAGTCCTGTCCAGCATGAGGCACTGTGCTGATCACACTACAGTCCTGTCCAGCATGGGGCAATGTGCTGATCACACAACAGTCCTGTCCAGCATGGTGCTCTGTGCTGATCACACTACAGTCCTGTCCAGCATGGGACACTGTGCTGATCACACTACAGTCCTGTCCAGCATGGGGCACTGTGCTGATCACACTAGAGCCCTGTCCAGCATGGGGCTCTGTGCTGATCTCACTACAGTCCTGTCCAGCATGGGGCAATGTGCTGATCACACAACAGTCCTGTCCAGCATGAGGCACTGTGCTGATCACACTACAGTCCTGTCCAGCATGGGGCAATGTGCTGATCACACTACAGTCCTGTCCAGCATGGGGCACTGTGCTGATCACACTAGAGCCCTGTCCAGCATGGGGCAATGTGCTGATCACACTACAGTCCTGTCCAGCATGAGGCAATGTGCTGATCACACTACAGTCCTGTCCAGCATGAGGCAATGTGCTGATCACACTACAGTCCTGTCCAGCATGGGGCAATGTGCTGATCACACTACAGTCCTGTCCAGCATGAGGCACTGTGCTTATCACACAACAGTCCTGTCCAGCATGAGGCAATGTGCTGATCACACAACAGTCCTGTCCAGCATGAGGCACTGTGCTGATCACACGTCAGTCCTGTCCAGCATGGGGCACTGTGATGATCACACTACAGTCCTGTCCAGCATAGGGCAATGTGCTGATCACACTGCAGTCCTGTCCAGCATGAGGCACTGTGCTGATCACACTACAGTCCTGTCCAGCATGGGGCAATGTGCTGATCACACAACAGTCCTGTCCAGCATGGTGCTCTGTGCTGATCACACTACAGTCCTGTCCAGCATGGTGCTCTGTGCTGATCACACTACAGTCCTGTCCAGCATGGGGCACTGTGCTGATCACACTAGAGCCCTGTCCAGCATGGGGCTCTGTGCTGATCTCACTACAGTCCTGTCCAGCATGGGGCAATGTGCTGATCACACAACAGTCCTGTCCAGCATGAGGCACTGTGCTGATCGCACTACAGTCCTGTCCAGCATGGGGCAATGTGCTGATCACACTACAGTCCTGTCCAGCATGGGGCACTGTGCTGATCACACTAGAGCCCTGTCCAGCATGGGGCAATGTGCTGATCACACTACAGTCCTGTCCAGCATGGGGCAATGTGCTGATCACACTACAGTCCTGTCCAGCATGAGGCAATGTGCTGATCACACTACAGTCCTGTCCAGCATGGGGCAATGTGCTGATCACACTACAGTCCTGTCCAGCATGAGGCACTGTGCTTATCACACAACAGTCCTGTCCAGCATGAGGCAATGTGCTGATCACACAACAGTCCTGTCCAGCATGAGGCACTGTGCTGATCACACGTCAGTCCTGTCCAGCATGGGGCACTGTGATGATCACACTACAGTCCTGTACAGCATGAGGCACTGTGCTGATCACACTTCAGTCCTGTCCAGCATGAGGCACTGTGCTGATAACACAACAGTCCGGTCCAGCATGAGGCACTGTGCTTATCACACAACAGTCCTGTCCAGCATGAGGCACTGTGCTGATCACACTACAGTCCTGTCCAGCATGGGGCTCTGTGCTGATCACACGACAGTCCTGTGCAGCATGAGGCACTGTGCTGATCACACAACAGTCCTGTCCAACATGGGGCAATGTGCTGAACACACTAGATCCCTGTCCAACCTGGGGCATTGTGCCTAACACACTAGATCCCTGTCCAACCTGGGGCATTGTGCTGAACACACTAGATCCCTGTCCAACATGCGGCACTGTGCTGAACACACTAGATCCCTGTCCAACATGGGGCACTGTGCTGATCACACTGGATCCCTGTCCAGCATGGGGCATTGTGCTGAACACACTAGATCCCTGTCCAATATGGGGCACTGTGCTGAACACACCAGATCCCTGTCCAACATGGTGCATTGTGCTGAACACACTAGATCCCTGTCCAATATGGGGCACTGTGCTGAACACACCAGATCCCTGTCCAACATGGGGCATTGTGCTTAACACACTAGATCCCTGTCCAACCTGGGGCATTGTGCTGAACACACTAGATCCCTTTCCAACATGGTGCATTGTGCTGAACACACTAGATCCCTGTCCATCATGGGGCATTGTGCTTAACACACTAGATCCCTGTCCAACATGGGGCATTGTGCTTAACACACTAGATCCCTGTCCAACCTGGGGCATTGTGCTGAACACACTAGATCCCTGTCCAGCATGGGGCACTGTGCTGACCACACTAGATCCCTGTCCAACCTGGGGCATTGTGCTGAACACACTAGATCCCTGTCCAATATGGGGCACTGTGCTGAACACACTAGATCCCTGTCCAGCATGGGGCACTGTGCTGACCACACAAATCCCTGTCCGACATGTGGCACTGTGCTGACCACACAAGATCTCTATTCAACATGGGGCACTGTGCTGAACATACAAGTTCCCTGTCCAGCATGGGGAACTGTGCTGATCACACTACAGTCTTGTCCAGCATGAGGCACTGTGCTGATCACACTACAGTCCTGTCCAACATAGGGCACTGTGCTGATCACACTGCAGTCCTGTCCAGCATGAGGCACTGTGCTGATCACACTACAGTCCTGTCCAACATAGGGCACTGTGCTGATCACACTGCAGTGCTGTCCAGCATGAGGCAATGTGCTGATCACACTACAGTCCTGTCCAACATAGGGCACTGTGCTGATCACACTACAGTCCTGTCCAGCATGAGGCACTGTGCTGATGACACTTCAGTCCTGTCCAGCATGGGGCACTGTTCTGAAAACAGTCCAGTCCTGTCCAGCATGAGGCTCTGTGCTGACCACACTACAGTCCTGTACAGCATGGGGCACTGTGCAGACCACACTGGAGCCCTGTCCAGCATGGGGCACTGTGCTGAGCACACTACATTCCTGTGCAGCATGAGGCACTGTGCTGACCACACAGGAGCCCTGTCCAGCATGGGGCACTGTGCTGATCACACAACAGTCCTGTCCAGCATGAGGCACTGTGCTGATCACACTACAGTCCAGTACAGCATGGAGCACTGTGCTGAGCACACTACTGTCCTGTGCAGCATGAGGCAATGTGCTGACCACACAGGAGCCCTGCCCAGCATGGGGCACTGTGCTGATCACACTACAGTCCAGTCCAGCATGGGGCACTGTGCTGATCACACTACAGTCTTGTCCAGCATGAGGCACTGTGCTGATCACACTACAGTCCTGTCCAACATAGGGCACTGTGCTGATCACACTGCAGTCCTGTCCAGCATGAGGCACTGTGCTGACCACACAAATCCCTGTCCGACATGTGGCACTGTGCTGACCACACAAGATCTCTATTCAACATGGGGCACTGTGCTGAACATACAAGTTCCCTGTCCAGCATGGGGCACTGTGCTGATCACACTACAGTCTTGTCCAGCATGAGGCACTGTGCTGATCACACTACAGTCCTGTCCAACATAGGGCACTGTGCTGATCACACTGCAGTCCTGTCCAGCATGAGGCACTGTGCTGATCACACTACAGTCCTGTCCAACATAGGGCACTGTGCTGATCACACTGCAGTGCTGTCCAGCATGAGGCAATGTGCTGATCACACTACAGTCCTGTCCAACATAGGGCACTGTGCTGATCACACAACAGTCCTGTCCAGCATGAGGCACTGTGCTGATGACACTACAGTCCTGTCCAGCATGGGGCACTGTTCTGAAAACAGTCCAGTCCTGTCCAGCATGAGGCTCTGTGCTGACCACACTACAGTCCTGTACAGCATGGGGCACTGTGCAGACCACACTGGAGCCCTCTCCAGCATGGGGCACTGTGCTGAGCACACTACATTCCTGTGCAGCATGAGGCACTGTGCTGACCACACAGGAGCCCTGTCCAGCATGGGGCACTGTGCTGATCACACTACAGTCCTGTCCAGCATGAGGCACTGTGCTGATCACACTACAGTCCAGTACAGCATGGGGCACTGTGCTGAGCACACTACAGTCCTGTGCAGCATGAGGCACTGTGCTGACCACACAGGAGCCCTGCCCAGCATGGGGCACTGTGCTGATCACACTACAGTCCAGTCGAGCATGGGGCACTGTGCTGATCACACTACAGTCCTGTCCAGCATGGGGCACTGTGCTCATCACACTACAGTCCTGTCCAGCATGGGGCACTGTGCTCATCACACTACAGTCCTGTCCAGCATGAGGCACTGTGCTGATCACACTACAGTCCTGTCCAGCATGGGGCACTGTGCTGATCACACTACAGTCCTGTCCAGCATGAGGCACTGTGCTCATCACACTACAGTCCTGTCCAGCATGAGGCACTGTGCTGATCACACTACAGTCCTGTCGAGCATGGGGCACTGTGCTCATCACACTGCAGTCCTGTCCAGCATGAGGCACTGTGCTGATCACACTACAGTCCTGTCCAGCATGGGGCACTGTGCTCATCACACTACAGTCCTGTCCAGCATGGGGCACTGTGCTCATCACACCAGAGCCCTGTCCAGCATGGGGCAATGTGCTGATCACACTACAGTCCAGTCCAGCATGAGGCACGGTGCTGATCACACTACAGTCCTGTCCAGCATGGGGCAATGTGCTGATCACACTACAGTCCAGTCCAGCATGAGGCACGATGCTGATCACACTACAGTCCTGTCCAGCATGGGGCAATGTGCTGATCACACTACAGTCCTGTCCAGCATGGGGCAATGTGCTGATCACACTACAGTCCTGTCCCGCATGAGGCACTGTGCTGATCACACAACAGTCCTGTCCAGCATGGGGCAGTGTGCTGATCACACTACAGTCCTGTCCAGCATAGGGCAATGTGCTGATCACACTGCAGTCCTGTCCAGCATGAGGCACTGTGCTGATCACACTACAGTCCTGTCCAGCATGGGGCAATGTGCTGATCACACAACAGTCCTGTCCAGCATGGTGCTCTGTGCTGATCACACTACTGTCCTGTCCAGCATCGGACACTGTGCTGATCACACTGCAGTCCTGTCCAGCATGGGGCACTGTGCTGATCACACTAGAGCCCTGTCCAGCATGGGGCTCTGTGCTGATCTCACTACAGTCCTGTCCAGCATGGTGCAATGTGCTGATCACACAACAGTCCTGTCCAGCATGAGGCACTGTGCTGATCGCACTACAGTCCTGTCCACATGGGGCAATGTGCTGATCACACTACAGTCCTGTCCAGCATGGGGCACTGTGCTGATCACACTAGAGCCCTGTCCAGCATGGGGCAATGTGCTGATCACACTACAGTCCTGTCCAGCATGGGGCAATGTGCTGATTACACTACAGTCCTGTCCAGCATGAGGCAATGTGCTGATCACACTACAGTCCTGTCCAGCATGGGGCAATGTGCTGATCACACTACAGTCCTGTCCAGCATGAGGCACTGTGCTGACCACACTGGAGCCCTGTCCAGCATGGGGCTCTGTGCTGAGCACACTACAGTCCTGTGCAGCATGAGGCACTGTGCTGATCACACTGGAGCCCTGTCCAGCTTGGGGCACTGTGCTGACCACACTAGAGCACTGTCCAATATGGGGCACTGTGCTGACCACACTAGATCCCTGTCCAGTATGAGGCACTGTGCTGACCACACTAGATCCCTGTCCAGTATGGGGCACTGTGCTGACCACACTAGATCCCTGTCCAGTATTATGCACTGTGCTGACCACACTAGATCGCTGTCCAGTATGGGCCACTGTGCTGACCACACTAGACCCCTGTCCAGTATGAGGCACTGTGCTGACCACACTAGACCCCTGTCCAGTATGGGGCACTGTGCTGACCACACTAGACCCCTGTCCAGTATGAGGCACTGTGCTGACCACACTAGATCCCTGTCCAGTATGGGGCACTGTGCTGACCACAATAGAATCCTTACAGCATGGGGAACTGTGCTGACCACACTAGCGTCTTTCCAGCATGGGGCACTGTGCTGACCACACTAGATCCCTGTCCAGTATGAGGCACTGTGCTGAGCACACTAGATCCCTGTCCAGTATGGGGCACTGTGCTGACCGCTCTAGAGCACTGTAACGCATGGGGCACTGTGCTGACCACACTAGAACCCTGCCCAGCATGGGGCTCTGTGCTGACCACACTAGAGTCTTTCCAGCATGGGGCACTGTGCTGACCACACTAGCGTCTTTCCAGCATGGGGCACTGTGCTGACCACACTAGAACCCTGCCCAGCATGGGGCTCTGTGCTGACCACACTAGAGTCTTTCCAGCATGGGGCACTTTGCAGACCACACTAGCGTCTTTCCAGCATGGGGCACTGTGCTGACCACATTTGATCCCTTCCTAGCATGGGGCGCTGTGCTGACCTCTCTGGAGCACTGTAAAGCATGGGGCACTGTGCTGACCACACTGGAGTCCTGCCCAGCACGAGGAGGCAAGTGCTGGCCACACTGGAGCCCTACCGAGCATGCGGCACTGTGCTGACCACACTAGAACCCTGTCCGGCATGGTGCAATGTGCTGATTACACTGGAGACCTGCCGAACATGGAGCACTGTGCTGACCACACTAGAACCCTGTCCAGCATGGTGCACTGTGCTGATTACACTGGAGACCTGCCGAACATGGAGCACTGTGCTGATTACACTGGAGACCTGCCGAACATGGAGCACTGTGCTGATTACACTGGAGACCTGCCGAACATGGAGCACTGTGCTGATTACACTGGAGAGCTGCCGAACATGGAGCACTGTGCTGACCACACTAGAACCCTGTCCAGCATGGTGCACTGTGCTGATTACACTGGAGACCTGCCGAACATGGAGCACTGTGCTGATTACACTGGAGACCTGCCGAACATGGAGCACTGTGCTGATTACACTGGAGAGCTGCCGAACATGGAGCACTGTGCTGACCACACTCGAACCCTGCCCAGCATGGTGCACTGTGCTGACCACACTAGAGCCCTGCCCTGAATGGGGTACAGTGCTGACCACACTGTCCAGCATAGTGCACTGTGCTGATTACACTAGATCCCTTCCCAGCATGCGGCACTGTGCTGACCACATTAGATCCCTTCCCAGCATGGGGCACTGTGCTGACCACATTAGATCCCTTCCCAGCATGCGGCACTGTGCTGACCACATTAGATCCCTTCCCAGCATGGGGCACTGTGCTGACCACATTAGATCCCTTCCCAGCATGGGGCACAGTGCTGACCACAATCTAGCGCTGCCCTGAATGCGTTACAGTGCTGATCACACTAGGGTCTTGTCCAGCATGGGGCACGTTGCTGGCCACATTAGATCTCTTCCCAGCATGGGACACTATGCTAACCACACTAGAGCCCTGCCCAGCATGGGGCACTGTGCTGATCACACGAGTGCACTGTCCAGCATGGGGCACTGTGCTGGCCACATTCGATCCCTTCCCAGCATTGGGCACTGTGTTGACCACACCTGACTCCTGCGCAGCATGGGTTACAGTGATGACCACACTAGAGTCTTGTCCAGCATGGGGCACTGTGCTGACTGTACTAGAGCCCTGCCCGGTATGGGGCGCTGTGCAGTTTCAGCAGCAGATGGACTGAGACAGGGATGAAGTTGGCGATGTTACCGAGGTGGAAATAGACGGTTGTAATGATATCCTGAAAATGAGGTTAAATCTCATTTTCTGGTCAAATGTGACACCAAGGTTGCAAACAGACTGTTTGAATCTCAGACTGTTACCAGGGAGAGGGATGGAATCAATAGCAAGGGAACAGAGTTGGAGTGGGGAGTCAAAACAATGGCTTCAGTCTTCCCAATATTTAATTGGAGGAAATTTCTGCTCATCCAGTACTGGATGTCGGATAAGTAGTCTGATAATTTAACAACAGTGGAGAAGTGGAGATAGGTGATGGTGAGGTAAACTTTATGGAGGTCTTTGATGAAACAATGGAGAGGTTTGATGAGGGTGGTGTGATTGAAGTTATATTTATATGGACTTTCAACTGTGTTTGATCAAGTGTCATTCAATAGACAGCTTAACGAAACTGAACCCTATGGATTAAAGGGGCAATGACAGTGATTTTTTTAATTCATTCACGGGATGTGGGCGTCGCTGGCCAGGCCAGCATTTATTACCCATCCCTAATTGTCCTTGAGAAGGTGGTGGTGAGCTGCCTTCTTGAACCGCTGCAGACCATGTGGGGTAGGTAAACCAACAGTGCTGTTAGGATTTTGACCCAGTGACAGTGAAGGAATGGCGATATAGTTCCAAGTCAGCATGATGTGTGACTTGGAGGGAAACTTGCAGGTGGTGGTGTTTCCATGTATTTGCTGCCCTTGTCCTTCTAGTTGGTAGAGGTCACGGGTTTGGAAGGTGCTGTCTAAGGAGCCTTGGTGCATTGCTGCAGTGCATCTTGTAGATGGTACACATTGCTGCCACTGTGCGTCAGTGGTGGAGGGACTGAATGTTTGTAGATGGGGTGCCAATCAAGCGGGCTGCTTTGTCCTGAATGGTGTTGGGCTTCTTGAGTGTTGTTGGAGCTGCACCCATCCAGGCAAGTGAAGAGTATTCCATCACACTCCTGACCTGTGCCTTGTAGATTGTGGACAGGCTTTGGGGAGTCAGGAGGTGAGTTACTCGCCTCAGGATTCCTAGCCTCTGACCTGCTCTTGTAGCCACGGTATTTATATTAGAACATTAGAACATTACAGCGCAGTACAGGCCCTTCGGCCCTCGATGTTGCGCCGACCTGTGAAACCATCTGACCTACACTATTCCATTTTCATCCATATGTCTATCCAATGACCACTTAAATGCCCTTAAAGTTGGCGAGTCTGTTGCAGACTGTTGCAGGCAGGGCGTTCCACGCCCCTACTACTCTCTGCTACTGGCTAATCCAGTTCAGTTTCTGGTCAATGGTAGCCCCTAGGATGTTGATAGTGGGGCATTCAGCGATGGTAATGCCATTGAATATCAAGGGGAGATGGTTAGATTCTCTCTTGTTGGAGTTGGTCATTGCCTGGCACTTGTGTGGCACGAATGTGACTTGCCACTTATCAGCCCAAGCCTGGATATTGTTCAGGTCTTGCTGCATTTCTGCACGGACTGCTTCAGTATCTGAGGAGTCGCAAATGGTGCTGAACATTGTGCAATCATCAGCAAACATCCCGACTTCTGACCTTATGATTGAAGCTCATTGATGAAGCAACTGAAGATGGATGGGCATAGGACACTACCCTGAGGAACTCCTGCAGTGATGTCCTGGAGCTCTTAGCTCTGTCTATCGCATGCTGCTTACTCAGTTTGGCATGCAAGTAGTCCTGGGTTGTAGCTTCACTAGCTTGACACCTCATTTTGAGATATGCTTGGTGCTGCTTCTGGCATGCCCTCCTGCACTCTTCATTGAACCAGGGTTGGTCTCCTGGCTTGATGGTAATGGTAGAGTGGGGGATATGCCGGGCCATGAGGTTACAGATTGTGGTTGAGTACAATTCTGCTGCTGCTGATGGCCCACAGCGCCTCATGGATGCCCAGTTTTGCATTGCTAGATCCGTTCGAAATCTATCCCATTCAGCACGGTGATAGTGCCACACAACACGATTGACGGTATCCTCAATGTGAAGGCGGGACTTCATCTCCACAAGGACTGTGCGGTGGTCACTCCTACCAATACTGTCATGGACAGATGCATCTGTGGCAGGCAGATTGGTGAGGACGAGGTCGAGTATGTTGTTCCCTCGTGTTGGTTCCCCCACCACCTGCCGCAGACCCAGACTAGCAGCCATGTCCTTTAGGACTCGGCCAGCTCGGTCAGTAGTGGTGCTACCGAGCCACTCATGGTGATGGACATTGAATTCCCCCACTCAGAGTACATTTTGTGCCCTTGCCACCCTCAGTGCTCCCTCCAAGTGCTGTTCAACATGGGGGAGTACTGAGTCATCAGCTGAGGGAGAGCAGTAGGTGGTAATCAGTAGGAGGTTACCTTGCCCATATTTGACCTGATCACATGAGATTTCATGAGGTCCAGAGTCGATGTTGAGGACTCCCAGGGCAACTTCCTCCCTACTGTATACCACTGCGCCACCACCTCTGCTGCGTCTGTCCTACCGGTGGGACAGGACGTACCCGGGACATTGTCTGTAAGGTATGATTCCGTGAGTATGACTATGTCAGGCTGTTGCTTGACTAGTCTGTGGGCAGCTCTCCCAACTTTGGCACAATTTCACAGATGTTAGTAAGGAGGACTTTGCAGGGTCGACAGGGCTGGGTTTGCCGTTGTCGTTTCCGGTGCCGAGGTCCATGCCGGGTGGTCCGCCCAGTTTCATTCCTTTTTATAGACTTTGTAGCGGTTAGTTACAACTGAGTGGCTTGCTAGACCATTTCAGAGGGCATGTTAGAGGTAACCACATTGCTGTGGGTCTGGAGTCACATATAGGCCAGACCAGGTAAGGACATCAGATTTCCTTCCCTAAAGGACATTAGTGAACCAGATGGGTTTTTACAACAATCGACAATGGTTTCATGGCCATCTTTAGACTAGTTTTAATTGCAGATTTTTTCTTTATTACTTTCGAATTCCACCTTCTGCTGTGGTGGGATTCGAACCCATGTCCCCAGAGGAATACCCTGGGTCTCTGGTTACTAGTCCAGTGTCAATATAACATTGGCTAATGAAGAGTGAACAGAGAGAAGTGGTGAAAAGTTGTTGTTCAGACTCGATGGCAGTATACAGTGGTGTTCCTCAGCTGGGCTACGAAGTGGCAGATGGAGTTCAACCTGGAAAAGTGTGAAGTGATTCACTTTGGAAGGTCGAATTTGAATGCGGAATACAGGCTTAAAGACAGGATTCTTGGTAGTGTGGAGGAACAGAGGGATCTTGGGGTCCATGTCCATAGATCGCTCAAAGTTGCCACCCAAGTTGATAGGGTTGTTAAGAAGGCGTATGGTGTGTTGGCTTTCATTAACAGGGGGATTGCGTTCAAGAGCCGCGAGGTTATGCTGCAGCTCTGTAAGGTTCAACCAGAAATAGAATATTGTTTTCAGTTCTGGTCGCCTCATTATAGGAAGGATGTGGAAGCTTTAGAGAGTGTGCAGAGGAGATTTACCAGGATGCTGCCTGGACTGGAGGGCATGTCCTACGAAGAAAGATTGAGGGAGCTAGGGCTTTTCTCATTGGAGCGAGGAAGGATGAGAGGTGACTTGAAAGAGATGATGAGAGGCATAGATCGAGTGGATAGTCAGAGACTTTTTCCCAGGGTGGAAAGGGCTATCACCAGGGGGCATAATCTTAAGATGATTGGAGGAAGGTTTCAGGGAGATGTCAGAGGTAGGTTCTTTACACAGAGAGTGGTGGGTGCGTGGAATGTGCTGCCAGCGGTGGTAGTGGAAGCAGATACGTTAGGGGCATTTAAGCGACTCTTGGATAGGTACATGGATGATAGTAGAATGAAGGGTAGGTAGTTAGTTTGATCTTGGAGTAGGTTAAAGTTTCGGCACAACATTGTGGGCTGAAGGGCCTGTACTGTGCTGTACTGTTCTATGTTCTATGTTCTATGTTCTATGTTCGGTATTGGGACCACTGCTCTCTTTGCGCTTGGAAAACCCAGGGTGGGGAGGGCAGAGCCTCCTCCTCCCTCTTCACTGAGCTTCCCCTCTCTGCAGCCTCTGCTCCATTTGTTGGTCATATTTCAGACCCAGAGACACTGTAACTGCAGTCCCCATACCTTGACCAGAGTTTTGTCAACAAATCCTCTGTCGTCCCTGAATATCTGCAGCAGCTCACAACACAACCTCCAGAAACCATCCACAGCACCTCCACTAACTTTACAATAGCAGAAATAAGTCAAAAGCCCCTCACCTGTAAGTTGAGTGCAAACGTACACACATACGAATGAGGAGCAGAAGTAGGCCATTCGGCCCCTCGAGCCTGCTCTGAAATTCAATAATAACATGGCTGATCTGGTTGTGTTTTGAATTCTAACTCCCATCTTACCCTGATAACCTTTCATTCTCTTGACTAACAAGAATCTTTCTCCCTCCACTTTTAAAATATTTCATGACCCCATCTCCACCACCTTCTGTGGCAGAGAGTTCCAAAGTCACACAAACCTCTGAGAGAAAAATGTTCTCCTCATCTCTGTCCTGAAGGGGCGACCCATAATTTCAAAACAGTGCCCCAAAGTTCTCGAGTCACCCACAAGAGGAAACATCCTTTCCACTTCCACCTTGTCAAGACCTTTCAGATTCTAGTAAACCTCAATCAAGTCTCCCCTCACTCTTCTAAACTCCAGTGAAAACAAGCCTGTCTGTCCAACCTTTCCTCATAAGACAACCCGCTCATTCCTATTATCACTCTAGTAAACTACCTCTGAACCACCTCTAAAGTATTCACATCCTCCCTTAAATAAGGAGACCAAAACTCTGGACATTATTCGAGATGTGGTCTCACCAATGCCTTGTATAACTGAAGCATCACATGCTGACTTTTATTTTCAATTCCTCTTGTAATGAAGGATAGCATTCCATTCGCCTTCTTTATGACTTGCTGTACCTACCTACTAACTGTTTGTGACTCATGCATTAGAACACCGAGATCCCTAAGCACCTCGGAATTTTGCAGCGTCCTACCAAAGTGAACAACTTCACATTTTCCCACATTATACTCCATCTGTGAGATTGTTTTCCCACTCATGCAACCTATCTTTATCGGTCTGCAACCTCCTTATGTCCTCTTCACAACATATTTTCCTATCTATCTTTGTGCCACCTGCAAATTTAGCTAACATGCCATCGCTTCCCTCATCTAAGTCATTAATATAAATTGTAAAAAGTTGAGGCCCCCTGCACAGACCCCTGATGGACTCCACTTGTTACATCCTGCTAATCTGAAAATGACCCATTTATTCAGACCCTCTGTTTGCTGCAACTGGCTAATCTTCGATCCAAGCTAATATGTTACCCCCTACACATGAGCTCCTACTTTGCACAATCACTTTTTCTTGGAAATCCAAGCGCAGTCGGTCAAAGGGCTCCCCTTTATCCATATTGCATGTTACTCCTTCAAAGAACTTCAATAAATTAGTTCAGGATGATTTCCCTTTCACAAAACCATGCTGTCTATTCGCGATTACCTTCAGTTTTTCTTAAGTGCCCAGCGAAAGCCTCCTTAATGATCGATTCTAACACCTTCCCCATAACAGATGTCAAGCTAACTAACATGTAGTTGCCTGTTTTCTGCCTCCCCCTCTTCTTGAATAGAGGGGTTATATTTGCTACTTTCCAGTCAGATGGAATCTTTTCAGAGTCTAGCGAATTTTGAAAAAATAACACCCACACATCTACTACCTCATTAGCCACATCTTTTAAGACCCTAGGATGAAGTCCATCAGGACCCGGGGACTTGTCAGCCCGCAACTCCATAAGTTTGCTCAGTAAAGCTTCCCTGGTGATTGTATTTTCACCAAGGTCCTCTCTTCCTTCCACCTCCTGATTTACAGCTATTACTGGCATGTTTCGTGCATCCTCTATAGTGAAGACCGAAGCAAAATATTTGTTCATTGCATCCACCGTTTCCTTATTATCTACTACTAACTTTGCATTCTCACTGTCCAGAGGAGGAACACTCTCTTTACTTATTCTTGTCCTTTTTAAATACCTGTAGAAACTCTTGCTATCCATTTTTACATTTCTCGCTAGCTTCCTCTCATACTCTAATGTCTTTGTCCTGATTAACCCTTTAGTCATTGTCTGCTGTTCTTTATATTCTGACCAATCATTAGAACTGCCACTCATTTCTGCACAATGATATGCCTTTAACTTCAGTGTCATGTTTTCCTTAACTTCGTTAGTTAACCGCAGACGGTGGGTCCTTCCCCTTATAGTCGGAATATACTTATTCTGGAGTATTTTGAAATATCCCCATAAATTTCTGCCACTGCTTCTCTAATTATCTACCTCCAAGCCTAGTAACCCAGTTCACTTCAGCTAGCTCAGTTTTCATGCCCAAATACTTTCCCTTATTCAAGTTTAAAATACTAGTCTTAGACCCACTCTTCTCACTTTCAAACTGGATGTAAAATTCAGTCACAGTGTGGTCGCTGCTACCTAGAGGTGCCTTTACTCTGAGGTCATTAATTAATCCTGTCACATACACTATATCAAAACTAATTTAACCTGCTCTCTGATTGTGTCTAGAACGTGGTGCTCTAAGAAACTATCCCTAAAACATTCTATGCACTCCTCATCCAGGCTATTATTCCAAATATGATTTTTCCAGTTTATATGTAGATTAAAATCATCCATGATTATTGCCGGACCTCTATCATAAGCAAACGATATCTCTTCTTGTATAATATGTTTTATATTGCGATTACTGTTAGGAGACCTGTAGACCACTCCCACTGGGCACTTCTTTCCCCTGCTAATCCTCATCTCCACCCAAACCGATTCGACACCCTGATCTCCTGTACCAAGTTGATCTCGAACTAATGCAGCAATACCATCCTTGATTAACAGTGCTACCCCTCCACCTTTACCTAGCTTCCTATTCTTCTTGAATGTCATATACTCCTCAATATTCTGGACCAGGATGCCTGGTCCTTTTAAAAAACACTAGAAGGGTTTATTCATGCTTCTGAATGTATCTTCAGCTGTGAGTGAGTAGCACAGGCGGTCAGTGGTCATGCACAGACCAAGTTTCAAAGGCGTACATCAAAGCTGCTGGAATGGGACATTGACGTCACTTCAAACCCCTCCTCAGACTAACAGCAAATGCACAGTATACACAGGCTACATCCCTGCACAGCATGGGGCACTGTGCTGGCCATACTAGAAGTGGTCGCCTGTTCCATTCACATCATTTTACAGATCCAGGTTTCTGTAATATTGGCACCAGTGGTGCCATAGAGTAAAAATCACAGCCGGAGGAGACAGGGAGGGGAAAGCAAATCACTTTCAAAAGGGAATTGGAAAAAAGGCCTCAAAGGCATAAGATTACAATGATATGAGACTGGAGAGGGGAATGGGATTAATTGGAGGGGTGAGGCCATGGAGAGATTCAAACACAAGAATGAGAATATAAAAATTAAGGTGCTGCCAGACCAGGAAGAAACGTAGATCAGTGAGCACAGGGGTGATGGGTGATTGGGATTTGCTGTGAGTTTGGATACAGGCAGCAGAGTTCTGGAAGGGCTGTGGTTTATGGAGGTTTATAAGTGGGAGAGTGTCAAGGATAGAATTGGAATAGTCAAGTGTGGATTTAAGAAAGGCAAAGATGAGTATTTATTCAGCAGATGGGCTGAGGCAGAGGTGGAGATGGGTGATATTACAGAGGTGGTTGTAGGCAGGGTGGGTGATGGAGAGAATGTGGAGATGAACTCAGCTCAGAGTCAACTGGATGCCAGAGGTCGCAAACAGTCTATTTCAGCCTCAGACATTGGTCAGTGAGGGGAATGCAGATGGTGGATAGGGAATGGAGTTTGTGACAGTGACTGAATGCAATGTCTTTGGACTTCCCAAGATTTACATGACAAGAACATTAAATCAGTGAAATATGATTTATAGTTCTAAACGTTGGATAAAGAGACTTACCAGGGACACCAACAATAGCGAGGATTGGATAATAAATCGTTTGAATCATCTTCAGTGCATAATAGATCCGATCATGTAATGTTAGCCAAAAAATAATCTGCAGTAACTAGGACAAACCAAGAGGAGAAACTCCTGCTTCCCATTGTAGTAACATTCCAATCTACTGTTCTCAAAATTCTGACCCATTGTCATAACATTCCAATCTAATGTTCTCAGATTCTGATCTACCCTCTCTCTCTCTCTCGAACTGCTGATCCTGAAAGTGCCGGGAAGCTGCTGGGAATAACACATTGACAGGAGTCCTGTATTAATAGAAGCTGGAAACCCTCCAGTGACAAATGTGGGGTCCATGGTGACTTACATTAGTAACAGTAACTGAACAAACAAGTTCAGTTAACCCCTTTCAATCCACCAATTTTTGCCCTGCCCTGCCAGCAGCAGTAGTAGACTCGCCAACCTTAAGGGCATTTATGTGGTCATTGGATAGACATATGGATGAAAATGGAATCGTGTAGGTCAGATGGTTTCACAGGTCGGCGCAACATCGAGGGCTGAAGGACCTGTACTGCGCTGTAATGTTCTAATTTTAATTCTAATAAAGTAGAACATGTCTGAATTGGATGTGTGGGGGATGCTGAGGGAAGGAACTGGCCAGAATCTTCCAACCCTCCTTGGGTATGAGACTGGTGCCAGAGACAGGAGGGTTCTAAATGTTACACTCTGTTTTAAGAAAGGAGAGATGCGGTAAACCGTGTAATTACTGACCAGTCAGTCTAACGTCGCTGGTGGGAAATTTCTGGAGTTCACAGCCCAGGACAAAAGCATTCGTTGCTTGAAAAAAAACACCGGACAATGAATGGACGGCAGCAGGGATATGGTAATGACAAATCATGTCTAGCAAAGCTCAACAACAGCAACTTACATTTCTTGGTCAAAGCAGAATGTCTTAAGTAGTGGTTTAATGGAGGAAAGTGAGGCATAGAAGCAGTGACAGTGGTATAGTGACGATGTCACTGAACTAGAATCCCAGAGGTGCAGACTGATGCCCTCGGTTCAAATCCCACTATGACAGCTGGTGGGAATTAAAATTCAATCAATTAATAAGTTCAACTGATTAATAAAAATCTGGAAATGAAAACTATTCTCAGTAATGGTGTCACAAATCTATCATTGACTGGTGTAAAAACCGATCGGATTTACTAATGTCCACTAGGGAAGAAAATCTGCTGTCCTTACCTGATCTGGCCTACATCTGACTCCAGACCCACAGCAATGTGGTTGACTCTGAACTGCCTTGTGAAATGTCCAAACAAGTCACTCAATTGTCAGGGCGATTAGCGATGGGAACAAATGCTGGCCTTGCCAGCGAAGCCCACATCTCACACAATAATAAAAAAAGTGGTGGCGGGAGGGAATTCCAGAGCTTTGGGCCTCGGCAGCTGAAGACCTGGCTGGCAGTGGTGCAATGATGAAAATCAAGCATACACAAGAGCCCAGGATTAGAGGAGTGCAAATATCTTGGAGGGTTGTGGGGCTGGTAGAGAATACAGAGATAAGGAGGGGTGAGAAAATGGAGAGAGTTGGAAACACGGTTGAGAATTTCAAAATCAAGACATGGCCTGACTGGAAGCTGATGTACGTCAGTGATTGGGAACGGGACTTGGTGCGGGTTAACACAAGAGCAGCAGAGTTTGGATGACCTCAAGTTTACAGAGAGTAGAATGTGTGAGACAAGCCACGAGTGTGTTAAAATCTGGAATAGAAAGCTAGTCTCAGTCATGGCGCCATGAAACTATTAGCGATTTTTTTTATTAAACACCATCTGATTCACTAATGTCCTTTAGAGAATGAAATCTGCCGTCCTTTCCTGGTCTAGCCTACATGTGACTCCAGACTCACAGCAATGTCATTGACTCGCAACTGCCCTCTGAAAGGGCCTAGCATCTCACTCTGTTTAGGGATTTGAAAAGAAGGCTGAGCGTTTTACAATTGAGGAGTTGCTGGCCAGGATCCAATGTAGGTCAGTGAGTACAGAGGGTGATGGGTGAATAGGACTTGGTGTGAGTTAGGCAGCAGTGTTTTGGATCACCTCAAGTTTATGGAGGGTAGGATGTGGGAGAACAGCCAGGAGTGTGTTGGAATAGTCAAGTCTACAGGTAACACAGGCAAGGGGGTGGGGGGGGAGGGGTGGTGTTTTATCAGCAGAAGAGCTGAGAGACGGGCAAAGCTGGCTGAAGATACGGAGGTGGAAATAGGCTGTTTTAGTGATAGTGTGAATATTTAGCAGGAAGCTCATTGTAGGGTCAACTATGACATCACTTTGTGAACAGTTTGTTTTAGTCTCAAAGAGTTGGCAAGTAGAGGGATGGAGTCTGTTGCTAGGAAATGTTTGATGTGGGGTTTGAAAACAGTGGCTTCATTCTTCCTAATATTTAATTGGCATGGCAGATATGTAAAGTGATACTTTGTGGGAAGATTTTGTTGATATTATTTATTCATGGATTGTGGGTGTCGCTGGCTGGGCCAGCATTTATTGCCCATCCCTAAATTGCCCTTGAGAAGGTGATGGTGAGCTGCATGTGGATGAATGTGGAGAGATAATACAAGGTAAATGACACAACTTTAAAGGTGGTGAGAATAACAGAGAGACATGGGGTGTTTGTGTACAATCTTTGACGTTAGTTGGACAGGTTAACAAACAGTTAACGAAGCAAATAGATTCCTAGGCTTTATTAATACAGACACAGAGTAGAATAGTCAGGATGTTATGTTACACCTATAGAAAAGACGAGTCCGGCTCCACCTGGAGTATTGTGTCCAATATGGGAACCACACTTTAGGAAGGACAGGAAACGTTTGGAGAGGAGACAGAAGAGTTTTACTGGAACTTTTCCAGGGATGAGGGATTACAGTTATGTAGCTGGGATTGTTTACCTCAGAGCAGGGAAATTTAAAATAAGATCTGATAGAGATGTTTAACATTATGAAGGATTTAGATAAATTAAATAAAGTGAAACCGTTTCCAATGTGTGAGGGGCCATTAACCAGAGGACACAGATTTACGGTGATTGGAAAAAAGAAGCAGAGGTGACACGAGGATTTTTTTAGACAATGGGTGTTTGGGATTTGTAATGTATTGTTTGATAGGCTGAAGGAAACAGATTCAACAGTAGATTCCAAAAGGGAAATGCATAAATATCTTAAGGAGAATAAAAGGAAGGATCTGGGAAAGAGCCAGGGTGTGGGACGAACTGGAAGCTTTTCAAAAGGGCCAGCACAGAATAAATGGACCAAATGGCCTCATTCAATGCAATGCTATTCTGTATTTCTATGATTGCTCCTGCCTGCATTTTCTCATTACCCCTATCCTTTCAACATGCGTTTGATAAAGTACCACATAACAGCCGTGTTACCAAATTAGAAACACTTGGGATTAAAGGACCAATGTCAGCCGTGGCTCAGTTTGTAGCTCTCTCACCTTTCAGTCACAAGCTTCTAGGATCAAGGGTCACTGCAGGACTTGATGACAAGAATCAAGGCTGACACTGCAATGCAGTACTGAGGGAGTGTTGCACTGTCAGATGTGCCGTCTTTTGAATGAAACGTTAAACCAAGGCCACATCTGCCCTCTCAGATGGATGTTAAATATCCCATCGCTCTATGTAGAAGCAGAGCAGGGGAATTATTCCCGCTGTTCTGGTCAATATTTATCCTTCAATCAACATCACAAAAACAGATCTGATCATTATCACATTGCTTCCCCTCTCGGCAGCCTCTGCTCCATTTGTTGGTCATGTTACTGACCCAGAGACACTGTAACTGCAGTCCCCCTATATCGTCCACATTTGGGTCACCAAATCCTCTATCCTCCCTGAATGTCTGCAGCAGCTCACAACACAACTTCCAGAAAACCATCCACAGCACCTCCACTAACTTTACAATAGCAGAAGTCAGTCAAAAGTCCCTCACCTGTCAGTTGGATGCCTGATCCTTTTAAATAACACTAGAGGGGGTTCCTCGTGTTGCTGAATGTATGTTCAGCTGAGAGTGACTAACACAGGCGGTCAATGAACATGCACAGAACAAGTTTCAAAGACATACAACAAAGCTGCTGGAATGGCTGATTGACACCATATTATGACCCCTCCTCACGCTACAGACACACACACGTTGCACCCACGCTAGCACCCCGGCCAGCCTGGGTGTCCTGTACAATGTGCTGGATGTGACCGGCTGTGCAGCTCACACCATTTTATGGATCCAAACTTCCACAGCACCAGTGGAGCTGGACAGATGAAATGTGTGGTCAGGGAGAGAAACAGAGGGAAATAAACTCACTTTAAAAAGGGAATTAGCAAAACACTTTAAGATAAACAAGCTTCAGGAATATTAGAAATGGGCAGGGGATTAGGATAATCAGAGGGGTGATGCCATGGAGGGAGTTGATCATATGAGTGAGAATATTAAATTTGAGGTGTGACTGGAGCAAGAGCCAATGTAGGTCAGTGAGCACAAGGATGTTGGGTGAACAGAATTTAATGTAAATTAGAAGATGGCAGCAGAGTTTTAAATGACCACAAGGTTACAGTGAGTAGAATGTGGGAGACCAGCCAAGAGTGTGTTAGAATAGTCAAGCCTCGATGTAACAAAGGCATGGATGAGGGTTTCAGCAGCAGATGAGCTGATGTGACCGCTCTCTTTCCCTCACTCTCTATCTTTTTCTGTTTCTCTCTCTGTCGCCCTCACTTGTTCTGCCCCCCTCCCCCCCACCCCCCGCCCTTAGGATCTTATATGTCGCCTTTTACACTTCTAAACTCCAGCTGATGTACGCCTAGCCTCTGCAGCCTTTCCTCATAAGACAGCACACCCATTCCAGGTATTAGTCTAGAAATCCTTCTCTGAACTGCGTCCAACGCATTTACATCCTTCCTTAAATAAGGTGGTCAGTACTGTACACAATACTTCAGATGCAGTTTCATCAATGCCTGTACAACTGAAACATAGCCTCTCTACCTTTGCATTCAACTAGGACACCCAGATCCCTTTGCATCCCAGAGCTTTGCAGTCTCTCACCATTCAGATATTGTGTTTATTTTTTTTAAATTCTTCCTGCCAATATGGGCAATTTCACATTTCCCCCTATTATACACCATTTGTCATATCTTTTCCCTCTCACTTAACCTATCTACATCCCTTTTTAGCCGCCTTATTTCCTCTGCACAGCGTACTTTCCGACCTATCTTTGTGTCATCAGCAAATTTAGCACCCATACCTTTGGACCCTTCATCCAAGTCATTTATATAAATTGTAAAAGGTTGAGGTCGCAGCACTGATCCCTGTGGCAACCACTCGTTACATCTTGCCAACCAGACAATTACCAATTCATGCCTACTCTCTGTTTCCTGTTAGCTAGCCTAACTTCTATCCATGCCAATATGTCACCCCCTATACCATGGACTTTTATATTCCACAATAACCTTTGATGTGGCGCATTATCAAATGCCTTCTGGTAATCTAAGTACAGTACATCCACCGGCTCCCCTTTATCCACAGCACATGTTATTTCTTCAAAGAACGCTAATAAATTGGTTAAACATGATTTTCCTTTCACAAAACCATGTTGATTCTGCCTGATCACGTTGAATTTCTCTACGTGCCCTGCTATAACATATTTGATACTAGCTTCCAACAATTAATCCGTAGCCAGAAAGACTTTTTCGCCTGTTACAGGTCATATGTCTACTGTTTCCAATTAGATTATGCCCTGTATTTGAACTGTCATTACTTAATTAACTGCTTGTGAACCTTTTCCCTCCTTTTGGTTAATCTGTGACCGTTGATCAGATCTTACAGTGGTGTCGGAGAGGGATCACAGAGATCGGGATCATAGGCTTAGTTTACTTGGTTTGTGAGTAATGTCAAACTCAGTTGAGCGATCATTGCTGGGAATGTGTAGGAGCTTTGGAGACAGAGAGGGATTACAATCAGTCAAATGCCTGTGGTTATTGCGAAGTCTGGGTAAGAATTTGTGACAGAGAGCTGGAGAGAGAGAATGTACACTCAAAGACATGTGATCAGCATTGGGACTGGCTCAGAAATCTCAAAATTGATGTCTGAGGCAAATTTGGAGATTCTACTCTGCATTCCAATATCTAAGTCATTTATATATCGCAAAAACGCAATGGTCCCAACACTGACCTTTGGGGAACACCCACTGTCCAACATCCTCCACACTTAAAAACAACCATTTATTACCACTCGCTGTTTTCTGTCCTTAATTCAATTTGACAATGATCCTCTTATTCCATGAGCCTCAATTTTGCTAACCAGCCTTTTACGTGGTACCTTATTAAACACTTTCCAAAAATGCATATACACAAAATCCACGGCATTCCCTTCATCAACCGTCTCCGTTACTTCATCAAAACCTTCAACAAAATGAGTGAAGTATGATCTGCCTTTACTGGAGTGTGTAAGAGATGGGTTTCTGGAGACGTACATTGAAGGATTAACTAAGAATCGGGCTATTTTATGGAACGAGAAAGGGTTAGTTAATAACATTGCTGTAAATGGGCTTTTGCGAAATAATGGCTATATTATGATAAAATTTCACATTTCATTTGAATATGTTAATTTTGAAACTAGGGTGTTAAACCTGAAAAAGGGAAACTATGAAGGTACGAGGGGCAAATTGGCAATTTAGTGTTGGTAAAGAGGTAGTACTTGAAAAGTTAACTGGATTGAAGGTTGATAAATCCCTGGACCAGATGAGCTACATCCCAGAGTGTTGAAGGAGGTGGCAATAGAGATGGTGGATGTATTGGTTGGTATCTTTCAAACTTCTATAGATTCTGGAAGAGATCCTGAAGACTGGAAAGTAGCAAATTTAACCCCACAATTTAAGAAGTGTGGGAGAGGGAGAATGAGAACTACAGACCTGTTAGTTTGATGTCAGTAATAGGGAAAATGTTAGAATTTATTGTAAAGGATGTAATAACTGGACACTTAGAAAATAATGGCAAAATTGGTGGAGTCAACGTGGATTTATGAAAGGGGTATCATGTGCAACAAACCTGTTGAAGTCTTTTGAGGATGTTACTTGCAGCATTACTAAAGGAGAACCAGTGGATGTGGCGTATTTGGATTTACAGAAGGCTTTTGATAAGGTCCCACACAGGAGGTTAGTAAACTAAATTACAACGCATGGGATTGGGAGTAATATACTGGTATGGATTAAGAACTGGTTAACATGCAGAAAAGAGAGAGTAGGAATAAACGGGTCATTCTCAGGATGGCAGGCTCTTACGAGTGGGAGTAACACAAGGATCAGCACAAGGGCCACAGCTGTTCACAATCTATATAAATGATTTGAATGTGGGGATCAAATGTAATATTTACAAATTTGCTGATGATACAAAACTAGGTGGGAAAGTAAGTTGTGAAGAGGATGCAAGGAGGCTTCAAGCGGATTTGGATAGGATAAGTGAACGAACATGAACATGGCAGCTGGAATATATTATGAATAAGTGTCAAGTGATCCACTCTGGTAAAACAGAGACAGAAATAGAGTATATTTTTTGACTGGGGAGAGGTTGGGAAGTGTTGATTTCCAAAGGGACGTGGGTGTCCTTGTTCATGAGTCACTAAAATCTAGTGTGCAGGTGCACCAATCAGTTTGGAAGGCAAATGGTATGTTGGCTTCCATCTCAAACGGTTTTGAGTGCAGGAGTAAAGATGTCTGGCTGCAATTGTATACAGCCTTGGTGAGACTGCACCTGGAGTATTGCTTACAGTCTTGGTCTCCTTGTCTAAAGAAGGATATATTTGCCATGCAGGGAGTACAACTGATGTTCAGCAGACTATCTCTGGGATGGCAGGATTGTCTTATGAGGAGAGATTGAGAAGACTGGGCCTGTATTCTCTCGAGATTCAAAAAATGTGAAGTGATCTCATACAAAATTTTTACAGGGGGTGACGGGGTGGATGCAGATCGGATGTTTCCCCTGGGTGGTGAGTCTTGAAGCAGGGGACTTAATCTCAGAATAAGGGGTAAGCAATTTAAGACTGAGATGAAGAAGAATTTCTTCACTCAGAGGGAGGTAAATCTTTGGAATTCACCACCACAGAGGCTGTGGAAGATCAACACTGAGCATGTTCAAGACAGAAATCAATGGATTTAGGGAGACAAATCACATCAAGGGACACAGGGATAGCACGGGAAAGTAGCGTTGAGGTAGATGATCAGACATGATCGAGAACGAAGAACAATGAAAATTACAGCACAGGAACAGGCCATTCGGCCCTCCAAGCCTGCGCCCATCCAGATCCTCTACCTAAACATGTCGCCTATTTTCTTAGTGTCTGTATCTCTTTGCTTCCTGCCCATTCATGTATCTGTCTAGATACATCTTAAAAGACGCTAGCGTGCCCGCGTCTACCACCTCCGCTGGCAACGCATTCCAGGCACCCACCTCCCTCTACGTAAAGAACTTTCCACGCATATCCCCCCTAAACTTTTCCCCTCTCACTTTGAACTCGTGACCCCTAGTAATTGAATCCCCCACTCTGGGAAAAAGCTTCTTGCTATCCACCCAGTCTATACCTCTCATGATTTTGTATACCTCAATCAGGTCCCCCCTCAACCTCCGTCTTTCGAATGAAAATAATCCTAATCTGCTCAACCTCTCTTCATAGCTAGTGCCCTCCATACCAGGCAACATCCTGGTGAACCTCCTCTGCACCCTCTCCAAAGCATCCACGTCCTTTTGGTAATGTGGCGACCAGAACTGCACACAGTATTCCACATGTGGCCGAACCAAAGTTCTATACAACTGTAACATGACCTGCCAACCCTTGTACTCAATACCCCGTCCGATGAAGGAAAGCATGCCGTATGCCTTCTTCACCACTCTATTGACCTACGTTGCCACCTTCAGGGAACAATGGACCTGAACACACAAATCTCTCTGCGCATCAATTTTCCCCAGGACTTTTCCATTTACTGTATAATTCACTCTTGAATTGGATCTTCCAAAATGCATCACCTCGCATTTGCCCTGATTGAACTCCATCTGCCGTTTTTCTGCCCAACTCTCTAATCTATCTATATTCTGCTGTATTCTCTGACAGTCCCCTTCACTATCTGCGACTCCACCAATCGTAGTATCGTCTGCAAACTTGCTAAGCAGACCACCTATACTTTCCTCCAAATCATTTATGTATATCACAAACAACAGTGATCCCAGCACGGATCGCTGTGGAACACCACTGGTCACACGTCTCCATTTTGAGAAACTCCCTTCCACTGCTACACTCTGTCTCCTGTTTCCCAGCCAGTTCTTTATCCATCTAGCTAGTACACCCTGGACCCCAAGCGCCTTCACTTTCTCCATCAGTCTACCATGGGGAACCTTATCAAACGCCTTACTGAAGTCCATGTATATGACATCTACAGCCCTTCCCTCATCAATCAACTTTGTCACTTCCTCAAAGAATTCTATTAAGTTGGTAAGACATGACCTTCCCTGCACAAAACCATGTTGCCTATCACTGATAAGCCCATTTTCTTCCAAATGGGAATAGATCCTATCCCTCAGTATCTTCTCCAGCAGCTTCCCTACCACTGACGTCAGGCTCACCGGTGGATAATTACCTGGATTTTCCCTGCTACCCTTCTTAAACAAGGGGACAACATTAGCAATTCTCCAGTCCTCCGGGACATCACCCGTGTTTAAGGTTTCTAATTGAATGATGGAGCAGGGTCGATGGACTGAATGGCCTACTCCTGCTCCTATGTTCCTTCAAACACGTGATTGTTTTCCTTCATTAACACGAACCTCTCCAAGTTTCTGTTGATTTCTTCTCTAATTATTGTTTGTAAAACATTACTGATGTTCAACTAACTGGTCTGTAATTGCTAGGACTGTGCTCACATCATCATGAAGAAGATGCACGTTTAAGGTAATTGGCAAAGAACCAGAGGCAAAATGAAGAGAATTTTCTTACACAGTGAGTTGCCAAATTTAGAGCCCCCGGTTATCTAGAAACATACAGGGTAAGATAAATTAGATAAAAGAAAGCTTATGACAGGCACAAACAAATAATACTTCAGAAAGCTGAGAGGAGTAAAGAAAGTGCAGGGGTGAAGTAAAAAAACGAAATTAGAAAAGCAAAGAGAGGGCATGAAAAAATATTGGCAGGTAAAATCAAGGAAAACCCAAAGATGTTTTATCAGTACATTAAGAATAAAGGGATAACTAAGGAAAGGGGAGGGCCTATCAGAGATGTAAAAGGTAGTTTGTGCATGGATGCAGAAGATGTTGGCAGGGTCCTTAATGGGTTTTATGTCTCTGTCTTCATAAAAGAGAGGGATGATACAGACATTGTAGTTAAAGAGGAGGAGTGTGAAATATTAGATACAATCAGCATAATGAGAGAGGAAGTACTCGAGGGTTTGAAATCCTTGAACGTGGAGAAATCGCCAGGGCCGGATGGATCGTAGCTCAGGCTGTTAAAGGAAGCGAGGGGGGAATTAGCAGATACTCTGAGGATCATCTTCACATTCTCACTAGATACAGGCGAGGCAGTAGACGATTGGAGGTCTGTGAACATAGTGCCAGTGTTTAAAAATGGTGCGAAGGATAGGCCAAATAATTAGAGGCTGGTCAGTCTGACCTAAAGGACTGTTACCCGACCCAAACCCGACGAGACCCGACGTCATATGTCGGGTTCGGGTCGCTCTTCCGGATCCGGCTTTCGGACTCGGGTTGGGTCGGACACACACAGTACTAACTTTTGATCGGCTGGGAGGAAAAGAGAAGTTGAGTAAGTAAGCATTATAGTTTGAAAAGTCATCCTCAGCTGAGAGTCCGAGATGTCAAGGAGGGAAATGTGCATCTGGACTGCACAGACTCTGAGTCTGCGCAGTGAGAAAGTGAGTGTTTCTATGATGTCACCGCGCTCATGCTGCAGCTTCCTTCCATTCCATCCAAAAGTGCTAAGTCCAGTGAGTGCAATATGGTAGGGTCAGGCTCGGATCCGATGTTGTTCTGTCAGGATCGGTCGGGTTTTATTTCCAGACCCGAGCAGGCCTTTAGTTGGACATCGGTGGGCAAATTATTAGAATCAATTCTCAGAGCAACGATAAACTGTCACTTACAAAGGCAAAGATTAATCAGGGATAGTCAGCATGGATTTGCTAAGGGAGGGTCTTGTCTTACTAACACAATTAAGTTTTTTGAGGAAGGAGCAAGAAGGATTGATAAAGGTAGTGCAGTGGATGTGGTCTACATGTATTTTAGTAAGGCGTTTGAAAAGGTCCCACATGGCAGACTGATCAGAACAGTAAAAGCTCATGAGATACAGGGGAATGTGGCAAGTTGCTTCCAAAATTGGATCAATGACAGGAAACAAAGGGTAATGGTCGACAGATGTTTCTTGTGAATGGAAAGCGGTGTCCAGTGGCGTTCCCAGGTCTCAGTGTTGGGTCCCTTGCAATTTGTGATGTATATTAATGCTTTGGACTTTAATGTGGGAGGCATGAGTGGAAATTGGCTGATGGCACAAAAAATTGTCATGTAGTTGATAGTGAAGAGGATGGCTGTGGACTCCAGAATGATATCAATGGTTAAATGGTTTGGTTGAGTGGGCGGAAAAGTGGCAAATGGAAGTCAATCTGGGGAACTGTGAGGTAATGCAGTTGGGAAGGGCAAATAAAGCTAAGGAATACACAACAGACAGGAGGATATTGAAAGGGGTAGAAGATGTTAGAGACCTTGGAGTGTTTGTCCACAGTTCCTGGAAGGTGGCAAGACAGGTAGACAGAGTGGTGAAGAAGGCATATGGAATGCTTTCCTTTACTGGCCGATATATAGAATACAAAAGGAGGGATGTAATGCTGGAATTGTATAAAACACTGGTTAGGCCACAGCTGGAGTATTGTGTACAGTTCTGGTCAGCACATTACAGGAAGGACATAATTGCTTTGGAGAGAGTACAGAGAAGATTTTCAAGAATGTTACCAGTGATGGAAAATTGCATCCATGATGAAAGATTGGATAGGCTAAGATTGTTTTCTTTAGAACAGAGGAGACTGAGGGGTGACTTGAATGAGGTGTACAAAATTATGAGGGGCCCAGATAGAGTAGCCAGGGAGGACCTGTTTCCCCTAGCGGGGAGGTCAATTACCAGAGGGCACAGATTTAATTGATTGATAGACGGATCAGAGGGGACATGAGGAAAAACCTTTTCACCTAGACGGTGGTGGGTGTCTGGAATTCACTGCCAGGACGGTGGTGGAGGCAAAAACCATCAAAGATTTTAAAAGGTACCTGGACTTACACCTGAAGTGCTGCAACTGGCAAGGCCATGGACCAGCGGCTGGAAGATGGGATTAGATTGGGCGGCTAGTTTTTTCAGCCAGCAGAGACACATTGGGCTGAATAGCCTCCTTTTGAGCGTTAACCCTTCCATGGATATTTGGTCCAATCTGTCTGTGGGTGGGATCTGGAATTCACTGCCTGAAAACATGGTGGAAGCAGATTCAATAATACCTTTCAAAAGAGAATTTAACAAAAACTTGACAAGGAAAAAAAAACAATCGGAGTCTGGGGAAAGAGGAGGGAGTGGAACTAATTAGATATCTCTTTCAAAGAGACAGCACTGACCGAATAGCCTCCTTCTGTGCTGCATCAATCTCTGATTATATGAACAAGAGACACAGAGAGATATGGAGAAAGGGTGAAAGAGGGGAAGAAAAATAGAGACAGAGTGAAAGTGAAGTTTGTACCAGTTTTCAGGGGTTGGGATTGTGATTCGTGATCTGCCCGTGCCCATTCCTGTTGAGGCAGGTGACACACAAACTTCCTGCTGCCTCCTCATTTCCATGAATTCTACGTGCTGCCCAGGGTGACACGCACTGCTGTCTGTCTGCAAGCTTAACAGGGACCTAACTGTGTGTGAGACTGGCACGTGCTTCAGCCAGGATTCAGCTCTTAAAGGTAGTCTGTCCCTCTTAAAGGGAAGCTTTACTGAATCACAGGAGGCTGCTGCTGCTGACTGTGAATTCTGCAATTGGAGACAAGATAAATGGAATACTAGGACAGAGAGAGGTCTCTGCTGTTCACGGATGTGGTGTTGGAGGCTTTAGTCATGGAGGTTGACCAGAGGAGAGTGGCCATGTTTCTGTGGGGTGGGGCGGAGACCCTTAAGGAACGTCTTCCGAAGGGAATGGGAGCAGGTGGTCAGGGAGGTCAAATGCAAGAATCTGGCCCCGAGGACCTGGCAGCAGAGCCAGAAGAAGTTTCATGAGCTCACACGGGTGGTCAACGTCAGTGAATTCATCGCCACATGGCATCTCCTACCCCCAACATCACCAACCTCTCACACAGCTCAATGTACCACAGCCCCATCACTTAGTTTCAAAGACGTATAGCAAAGCTGCTGGAATGGCTGATTGGTGTCAGATCAGATCCCTCTGCACACTACCAGCACATACTTGGTGAACAGGGACTAGAGCCCTGTTTAGCATGCAGCACTGAAAGTGACCGGCAGCTCAGCTCATACCATTTTATGGATCCACACTTCCATGGCATTGGGCCCAGTGACACTGCAGAGCTGAGAATACCTGCCATAGACAGATACAGAAGGAAAAAAGCCTTCTTTTAAATGGGAATTGAAGAAAAGACTTGAAGGCAGGAATATGGGAATGGACAGGGCAATGGGACTAATTGAGGGTGAGATTCAAACACAAGAATGAAAATATTAAATTTAAGGTGCTGCCGGTCCCGGAGCTAATGTAGATCAGTGAGCACAGGGGTGATGGGTGATCAGGATTTGGGGTGATGGGTGATCAGGATTTGGTGCGAATTAGTTTACAGGCAGCAGAGCTCTGGATGGGCTGTGGTTTATGGAGGTTTATAACTGGGAGGGTGACCAGGATAGAATTGGAATAGTCAAGTGTGGATTTAACAGATTTAAAGATTGGTGAAAACAAATGTAGGTCCATTACCTTCAGAAACAGGGGAATTAATTATGGGGAACAAAGAAATGGCTGACCAACTAAATGCATACTTTGGTTCTGTCTACACAAAGGAGAATACAAATATCATATCAGAAATGTTGGGGAACACGGGGTTTAGTGAGAGAGAGTAACTTAAGGAAATCTGTATTAGTAGAGAAATGGTGTTGGGGAAATTGATGGTATTGAAGGCCGATAAATTCCCAGGGCCTGATAATCTACATCCCAGAGTACTGAAGGAAGTGGTCCTAGAAATAATGGATGTATTGGTGGTCATCTTACAAGATTCTATAGATTCTGGAACATTTCCTACAGATTGGAATTTCGCTAATGCAACCCCAGGGAGGTTGAGAGAAAGCAGGGAATTATAGACCAGTCAGCCTGACGTCGGTAGTAGGGAAAGTTCTAGAGTCCATTATCAACGATTTTATAGCAGAGCACTTGTAGAAAAGTGGTAGAATCGGACAGGGTCAGCATGGATTTACGAAACGGAAATCATGCTTGACAAATCTACAAGAATTCTTCGAGGATGTAACCAGTAGAGTTGATGAGGGGGAGCCAGTGGATGTGGTTTATTTGGACTTTCAGAAGGCTTTCGTCAAAGTCCCACATAACAGATTAGCGTGTAAAATTAAAGTGCATGAGATTGGTGCTAGTGTATTGTGATAGATAGAAAATTGGTTGGCAGACAGGAAACCCGAGAGTAGGAATAAATGGGTATTTTTTCCCGAATGGCAGGCAGTCACTAGTGGGGTACCATAGGGATTGGTGATAGGACCCCAGCTATTCACAATATATCTTACTGATTTCGATGAGGGAACTAAATGTAATATCTCCAAATTTGCAGATGACACAAAACAGGGTGGGAGGGTGAGTTGTGAGGAGGATGCAGAGAGGCTTCAGGGTGATTTGGACAAATTGAGTGAGTGGGCTAATGCATGGAAGATGCAGTACAATGTGGATAAATGTGAGGTTAATCACTTTGGTAGCAAAAGCAGGAAGGCAGATTATTATCTGAATGGCTATAAACTGAGAGAGGGGAATATGCAAGGAGAGCTGGGTGTTCTCGTACACCAGTCACTGAAGGTAAGAATGCAGGTGCAAAGGACAGTAAAGAAGGTAAATGGTATGTTGGCCTTCACAGCGAGCTGATTCGAGTACAGGAGCAGGGATGTCTTGTTGCAATTATTCAGGGCCTTGGTGAGGCCACACCTGGAATATTGTGTGCAGTTTTGGTCTCCCTATCTAAGGAAGGATGTTCTTGCTGTAGGTTTACCAGACTGATTCCCTAGATGGCGGGATTGACGTATGAGTAGAGATTGAGTCGGTTAGGATTATGTTCGCTGTAATTCAGAAGAATGATGGGGGATCTCATAGGAACCTATAAAATTCTAACTGGACTTGACAGAACAGATACAGGAAGGATGTCCCCGATGGTGGTGGAGTCCAGAACCAGTGGTCATAGTCTAATGATGCAGGGTAAACCTTTCAGGACTGAGATGCGAAATCTCTACACCCAGAGAGTGATGAGTCAGTGGAATTCGCTGCCACAGGAAGCAGTTGAGGCCAAAACATTGCATGTTTTCAAGAAGGAGCTCGATATAGCTCTTAGGATGAAAGAGATCAAAGGATATGGGGGGAAAGCGCAAACAGGTTGCTGAGTTGGACGATCAGCCATGATCATAATGAATGGCGGTGGAGGCTCGAAGGGCCGAATTGCCTACTCCTGCTCCTATTTTATATGCTTCTATGTTAACAAGGGCACAGATGAGGGTTTATGTAGCAGATGAGCTGAGGCAGACGGATGATATTACAGAGCTGGTAATAGGCAGGGCAGGTGATGGAGAGAATAAGGGGTCAGAGCTCAGCTCAGCGTTAAATAGAACGCATAGGATGCAAACTGTCTGGTTCAACCTCAGACATTCGCCAGTTAGGGGTACGTGGTTCATGGATATGGACAGAATTTCCGAAGGAGACCGATTGCACGAGTTCCACTCTTCCCAAAATTAAAATTGTAAGAACATTATATCAGTGAAACGCGGTTTACAGATCACATAGCGGGAAATAGGGACTTAGCAGGGGAAGCAACAGCAGAAAACACGGTAGAGTAAATTACATGAACTCTAATACAAGTAGCAATGGTTGATAGAGCTCATAGCTGGAGATAGAGTTTTGCCAGGGATAACAAAAGTAACAAGGAGGGCAGAGTAAATGACAATGTTGCTAAACTTGGTTTATAACATTCATAGCTAGATAGAGAGACTTACCAGGGACACTGATAAAAGCAAGGATGGGATAGTAAATGTGTTGCATAATCTTCAATGCGAGATAGATCCGATACTCTAATGGAAACCGATCATAATTGGCAGAAAGACGGTCAAACTCCCAAATGAAACTCCTGCCCATTGTTATAACATTCCAGTCTATTGTTCCCAGATTCTGAACCATTGTTGTAACATTCCAGTCTATTGTTCTCATATTCTGACCCATTGTTGTAACATTCCAATCTATTGTCCTCATATTCTGACCCATTGTTGTAACATTCCAGTCTATTGTTCTCAGATTCTGAGCCACTGTTGGAACATTCCAGTCAATTGTTCTCAGATTCTGATCCATTGTTGGAACATTTCAATCTATTGTTCTCACATTCTGATCTATCCTCTCCCTCTCTCTGGAGCTGCTGATCCCTGTTAGTGCCAGGTCTGATGCTCCCGCTAACACTATGTGATAAGGCATTGAAAGCAGTCCCTTATTAATAGCAGCGGGAAACCCTCCAGTGACACAATTAGAGTCCATGGAGACTGACATTAATTACAGTCACTGAACAAACAGGTTCAGTTAACCCCTCTCAATCCAACTCTTTCTGTACCACAATAAAATAGAACATTTACCCAGTAGGGATGGGATGTATAAGGATAGCTGAGGGAAGGAATGGTGGAAATAGTAGAGGCACTTGACAGAATCTTTCATTTCTCCTTGGATATGGGAGTGGTGACAGAGGACTGGAGGGTTGTAAATGTTACACCCTGATTACAAATGGAGAGATGGAGCAAACCCTGTACTGTCCAGTCCATCTGACGTCAGTGGTGGGGAAATTTCACAACCCAGGACAGAAATATTCGTTGGTTGGAAAAGCACAGCATAATTAATTTCAAGCAGCACAGATATACTAATGAAAAATCATGTCTGGCAAACTTCAACAAGAACGTATCCCAAGGTACTTCACAGCAGCATTATGCAACAAAGTATTAACACTGAACCACAAATGTAGATATTAGGTTAGGAGACAATAGCTTGGTCAAAGAGGTAAGATTTAAAGGAGTGTCTGAAAGGATAAAAGTGAGGTGGAGAGGTAGAGCTGTGTAGAGAGGATATTCCCGAGCTCGGGACCAAGGCAACTGAAGGTGCGGTCAGCAATGGGGGAGTAATTAATATCAGGAATGCACAAGAGGCCAGAATTGGAGGAGCAGAGATATCTCAGAGGGTTGTCGGGCAGGAGGAGATTACAGTTATCGTGAGGGGTGAGACCATGGACGGATTTGAAAACATGATTGAGAATTTTAAAATAAAGACATTGTTTGACAGTGAGCTGATGTAGGTCAGTGATCGCAGAATGGGACTTGTTGTGAGTTAAGACACAGGCAGCAGAGTTTTAGATTACCTCAAGTTTACAGATAGTAGAATGTGGGAGAATGACTTGGAATAGTCTAGTCTACAGGTAATGAAAACATGAATGAGAGCTTCAGCAGCAGATGAGTTGATACAGGGGTGAAGTTGGGCGATCTTATTGAGGTGGGAATAGGTGGTCATAGTGATGGCACGAATATGAGGTTGGAAGCTCATTTTGTGGCCGAATGCCACAGAGTCACAGAATTGTTACAGCACAGAAGGTGGCCATTCTGTCCATCGAGTCTGCACTGACTCTCCGAAAGAGCAATTTATCTAGTGCTACTCCCCTGCCTTCTCCCTGTAACTCTGTACAATCTTCCTTTTCAGATAACTATCCAATTTCCTCCTGAATGCCTCGATTGAATCTGCCTCCACCACACTCTCAGGCAGTGCATTCCAGACCTTAACACTCACTGTATGAAAATGTTTTCCTCATGTCAGTTCTGCTGCTTTTACCAATTACTTTAATTCTTTGTCCTCTCGTTTTCGATCCTTTCAGGAATGGGAACAGTTTTTCCCTTTCCACTCAGTCCAGACTCCTCATAATTTTGCAGACCTTTTTCAAATTTCCTCTCAGCCTTCTCCTCTGCAAGGAAAATGTTCCAACTTCTCCAGTCTATCTTCAATACTGATATTCGTCATCCCTGGAACCATTCTTGTGAATGTTTTTTCACACTCTCCAATGTTTCCATGTTATCTAATGTGCCCAGAACTAGACGTAACGCTGCAGCTGAGGCCGAACTAGTGTCTTATACAAGTTTAAAACAACCCCCTTGCTCTTGTAATCCATGCTACAGGATACTGTAGGCTTTATTAACTGCTCTCTGATCCTGTCATGCCACATTCAATGACCGATGCACATATACATCCAGGTCCCTCTGCTCCAGAACCCCTTTTAGAATTGTACCCTTTATTCTATATTTTCTCTCCATGTCCTGCCTACGAAATGAATCACTTCACATTTCCCCACATTGAACTTCATCTGTCTGCCCATTCCACCAACTTGTCTGTGTCCTTTTGAAGTTTTGCACTATCCTCCTAATAGTTCATAATGCTTCCAAGTTTTGTATCATCTACAAACTTTGAAATTGTGCTCTGTACACCAAGGTCTAGGTCATTAATATATGTCAGGAAGAGAAAGGGTCCTAACACTGATCCCTGTGGTCCTCCACCACAAATCTTAAATAAAAAACGAAACGAGCTGGAAATACTCAGCAGCTCTGGCAGCACCTGTGGAGAGAGAAGCAGAGTTAATGTTCCAGGTCAGTGACCCTTCATCAGAACTAGAAAAGGTTAGAAATATAATACGTTTTAAGCAAATAAAGCAAGGATGGGGCAAAATGGAGCAGAAGGGGTGTTGATAAGACAGAGGGCCAGAGAGATTAACGGACCAGGAGGTCATGGGGCAAAGGCAAAGAGAGTGGGCTCATGGTGTGGTGAAAGACAAAGCATTAGTGCAGAGCAGGTATTAAATGACAGAACAATGAACAGCCCGAGCTAAAAGCACCAATATAAAAATCCCAGTTTAAGACTGGCACATGGTAAAAAAAACTGATAAAACAAATAATAAAAATGGACCTGCTCTGAATGCTCTGAAATTATTCAACTCAATGTTCAGTCCAGAAGTCTGTCGAGTGTCTAATCAGGCAGTGAGGTGTTGTTCCTCGAGCTGGCGTTGATGTTCACTGGAACACCGCAGCAGGTCAAACGCAGATTGGGCGAGCGCTTTGTGAAACACCTCCGCTCAGTCCAAAAGCATGACCCTGAGCTTCCACTCGCTTGTCATTTCAACACCTTCGATCCCCCACCCCCGCTCAAATGTCCACATTTCTGTCCTTGTGTTTACACCCTCGACTCCCGCTTTACTTGCTTAAAACCTATTACATTTCTAACCTTGGCCAGTTCTGATGAAAGGTCACAAGCCTGGAACATTAACTCTGTTTCTCTCTCCACAGACACTGCTGAGTACTTCCAGCACTTTCTGATTCTATTTCAGATTTCCAGCATCTGCAGTATTTTGTTTTGATTCCACTACAAACTTTTCTCCAACCCAAAAAGCATCCATTAATCACTACTCTCTGTTTCCTGTCACTCAACCAGTTTAGTTTCATGTTGCTACTGTCCTTTTTTATTTGATTAGCTATAACTTTGCTCACAGGGCTGTTATGTGACACTTTATCAAATGCTTTTCGGAATTCCATTTAAACCACATCAACAGCATTGGCCTCATCAAGCATCCTTTTTACCACTTCAAAAAACGCCAGCCAGGTTGTGAAACACCATTTTCCCTGAACAAATCCGTGCTGGTTTTCCTTAATTAACCCACATTTGTCCATGTGCCTATTAATGTTGTCCCGAATATGAAACCAAGGTTGTAAACAGATTGTCTGAATCTCAGACTGTTACCAGGGAGAGGGATGGAATCAATAACAAGGCAACAGATTTGGACTGGGCAGGGAAAACAATGGCCTCAATCTTCACAATATTTAATTGGAGGAAATTTCTGCTCATCCAGTACTGAATGTCGGATAAGCTTTTGGATAATTTAACAGCAGTGGAGGAGAGGAGAGAGGTGGTGGTGAGGTAAACATGATGGAGTTCTTTGATTAAACAATTGAGATGGTTGATGAGTGTGGTGTGATTTACGTAATATTTATAGACTTTCAAAAGGTGTTTGATCAAGTTACATTTAATAGACTGATTAGGAAAACTGAACCCGATGCAGTGATTGATAAAACAATGGAGACGGTTGCTGAGGGAAGGAATGGTGGAAATAGCAGAGGCACTGGTCAGAGTCTTCCAATCCTCCTTGGATATGGGAGTCATGACAGAGGACTGGAGGGCTGTAAATGTTACTCCCTGTTACAAAAGGAGTGATTAGATAAACCCTGTAACTACTGACCAGTCAGTCTAATGTCAGTGGTTGGAAATTACCAGAGGCCAGAACCCAGCTCAAAAATATATCTTTCTTGGAAAAACATGGGATAAATAATAACAAACAGCACGGATAGGTTAATGGAAAATCATGTCTGATAATCTTAATCAAGTTCGTTGATGACATAACTGTGAGTGTTGATGAGGACAACATGTTTTGTGTTCTGTACACAGAATTTCAAAAAGCCGGTGATCAAATGCCATTTCATAGACTTGTTATGAAAAATGGAACATATGGACTAATGTGACAGTGACAGTGTGGATATGATACTGACTCATGGACAGAAAGCAGAGAGAAGTGGTGAACAGACATTGTTCAGACTGGTGGAGGGGGAGTATGCAGTGCTGTTTCCCAGGAGTTGGTATTAGAACCAGTGCTGCTCCTGGCATATAGATAGATATATAAATGACACAACCGTATACGTTAAAAAAAAAAACATAATTTCAACTCTTGCAGATGACATGAAACGCATAACTAAGGGTGGGAAAATTCAGACCAGAGAATTATCCAACTTCACAGACGTTTTTCTTTAAAATTTATTTATTCTGGACACTAATCCATCACAAATATATTTCTCACTCTAATTTATTTGTGTGTGATTCTCGTGTGAGTGTGTGCGTGAATGTGTAGCATATATTTTTATTATTTTATTTAGATACAGCTTAGATTGTTAAGTATAATAAACTCATCTCATGTTTAAACTCAAGAAAACCTGTCCTATTGGCTCTTTCACGATCACAATAAAGATAAAAGGTAAAATACTCACTGAGGTGGTCAGCACGTCCACTGCTAAAAAGGAATAAACTCTGTTGTGGTGAAATAAGATATAAGACAAGAGGGGAGCCTGGGACCCCTCCTCACCTGGCTGTCACAGAAATCTGGAGGTTCGAGTGATCGTAAACCAACAACAAATGAGAAATTGGAAGTAGGGACAAACAATTGATCCTGAGAAAAAACTAAAATGTCAATGAAGGTTTTATTGTGGCTTTCACTGCTGGAACACTGAAATGCCCACGTTCGAAGACAGAGCATACAAACATATGAACATATGAATTAGGAGCAGGTGTAGGCCACTCGGCCCCTCAAGGCTGCTCTGCCATTCAGTAAGATCATGACCAATCTGATTGAAACCTCAACTCCACATTACCACCTACCCTCGATAATCTTTCACCCCCTTGCTTATCAAGAATCTAAATATCTCTGCCTTACACGTACTTAAAGACTCTCTTCCACTGCCTTTTGAGGAAGAGAATTCCAAAGGCTCACAACCCTCAGAGAAAAAAAAATCTCCTCATCGCTGTTTTAAATGGGTGACCCCTCATTTTTAAATAGTGACCCCTAATTCTAGATACACCAAGATACACACATCTTTCCACATGCAACCTGTCAAGACCGCTCATGATCTTAGATGTTCAAATCAAGTCGCCACTTACCCTTCTAAATTCCAGTGGATATAAGCCGAGCCTGTCCAATATTCCCTCATAAGACAGCTCACCCATTCCAGGTATTAGTCTGGTAAACCTTTTCTGAATTGCTTCCAACGCATTTACATCCTTCCTTAAATAAGGAGACCAGTAATGTACACAGTACTCCAGATGTGGTCTCACCAATGCCCTCTATAGCTGAAGCATAGCATCCTTACTTTTGTATTCAATTATCCTTGTGATAAACGATAACATTCTATTAGCTTTCCTAATTACTTTCTGAACATGCATACTAACCTTTTGTGATTCATGCACACGGACACCCAGATCCCTCTGCATTTCACAGCTCTACAATCTCTCACCATTAGATAATATGCTTCTTTTTTGTATAAATCCTGCCAAAATGGACAATTTCCCACATTATACCCCATTTCCCAGGTCTTCACGCACACACTTAACCTATCTATATTCATTTACAGCCTCCTTATGTCCCCGTTACATGTTACTTTCTTACTCATATTTGTGTCATCAGCAAATTTAGCAACCATGCCTTCGGTCTCTTCATCCAAGTCATTTATATAAACTGTACAAAGTTGAGGTCCCAGCACTGATCCCTGTGGCACACCACTCGTTTCATCTTGCCAACCACAAAATGACCCATTTATGCCTACTGCCTGTTTTATGTTAGCTAACCAATCTTCTATCCATGCCAACATGTTACCCGTTCACCATGAGCTTTTATTTTCACAAAACCTTTGATGTGACACCTTATCAATTGCATCCTGGAAATCTGTGTACAGTACATCCACCGGTTCCCCTTTCTCCACAGCACATGTTCCCTCTTCAAAGAACTCCAACAAATTGATTAAACATGATTTCCCTTTCATAAAACCATTTTGATTCTGCCTGATTGCGTTGAATTTTTCTAAGTGCCGGCTACACTGTCTTTAATAATAGCTTCTAACATTTTACCTCAGACAGATGTGAAGCTAACTTGCCTGTAGTTTCCTGTTTTCTGTTTCCCTCCCTTTCTTACTAAAGGAGTTACATTCCCAATAAAGGAGTTGCATACAGAGTGAAGTAACTCGGTACAGGTTAAAAGCCCTGTATGTTGAAATGATGAGTAATGTAGCTGGACAGTTAGGGATTACTATCCGTCCAAAAGGTAGGAACCCGAAATCCTAAGACTTTTGGCCAACCATATTTCACTTGAAGCTGAAGACTCAAACAGGGTTAGAATCACTAACAGATAGAGTAATGTTAGCTAAGGTAGAACTAGAACAGAAGAGACTAGAATTAGAATTCCAGAGAGAGCGAGAAAGAACAGAGTGAGTGTCAAGAAAGGGAAAAAGTAAGAGTGTTCCAGAATGAGAATAAGGAAAGGGAGTTAAGGCAGCTCAAACAACTAGAGGAAGACCCATACACCCAGTGAAGGCACAGCTAGTGTGGGAGCTGCCCCTAGCTCAGGACCATGTGCTGATCTCTTAAAGTTCTCCCAGTTCATGACAAAGTTCAATGAGGAGGATGTGGCAGAATTTTTCGTCACTTGTGAAAAGCTTGTAAAGCAACCGAAATGTCCGGCAGAGAGCTGGACACTGTTTTTACAAAACAAAATAACAGGAGAATCCCATGAGATTTATTCACTGTTGCCAGATGAAAGTTCATCAGATTATGAGATGACTAAAATTGCTATCCTGGGTGTACATGAAATAGTACCGGAAGTGTACCGTCAAACATTCCAAACCCTCCGAAAGCAGCCTGACTAAACTGACCTCGAGTTTGAAAGTGTTAAGCTGCTTCCGAACATAGGGACATAGGAGCAGGAGAAGGCCATTCAGCCCATCGAGGCTGCTCCACCAATCAAATGACCATGTCTGATCATCCACTTCAATGCCTTTTTCACACATAATCTCCATATCCCAGTTTTGTCTTTTGCAGATAGAAATCTGTCAATCTCTACTTTAAACATACTCAACGACTGAGATTCCACATCCGCCTGGGATGCAGAATTCCAAAGATTCAGAAACCTCTGAGTCAAAGTTTTCTCCTCACCTCTGTCCCAAGTGGCTTCCCCCTTATTTTGAAATTGTATCCATTAGTTCTGGACTCCGCAAACAGGGGAACTTTCGTACATGCATCTACGATATCTGTCCCTTTAATTATTTCGTACGTTTCAATGAGATCCCGACACATTCTTTGAAATTCTCGAGAATGCAGGCCCAGTTTCCCCAATCTCTCTTCATAGAACAGTCCCGCCATCCCGGGAACAAGTCTGGTGAACCTTCATTGCACTCCCTCTATGGCAATAATATCCTTCCTTACCTAAAGTGACCCAAAATGTACACAATATTCCAGGTATGGTCTAAGCAAGGTTCTATACACATGAAGTAAGACTTCACTACTCCTGTACTCAAATCATCTCGCGATAATGGCTAACAGACCATTAGCCTTCCTAATTGCTTGCTGCACATGCATGTTAGTTTTCAGTGATTTACTGACACCCGGGTCCGTTTGTACATCTACACTTCCGAATTTTTTTACTATTTAAGAAATACTCTGCACATCTGTTCCTCTTACCAAAGTGGATAACTCATATTTGCCCATATTATATTCCATTTGTTATGTTCTTGCTCAGTCACTATGTCTGTCCAAATCCCCTTGAAGACGCATTGCATCTACCTCACAACATATATTCCCACCTAGTTTTGTGTCATCTGAGAACTTGGAAATACTACATTTGGTCCCCACATCCAAATCATTGACATATTTTGTTCACAGCTGGGGCCCAAGTACTGATCCTTGCGGTACCCAACCAGTCACAGCCTGCCAAAGTGAGAATGACCCGTTTCTTCCTACTCTCTGTCTTCTGCCTGTTAACCAATCTTTAATCCATGCCAGTATTTACCTCCTATCCCATGTACTTTAATGTTGCTAACCAACCTCCTGTGGGGGACTTTATCAAAAACCTTGTGAAAATCAAAGTATAACACGTCCACCAACTCCCCTTTCTCAATTCGGTTAGTAACAGCCTCAATAAAACTCCAACAGATTCGTCAAAGATGATTTCTCATTCATAAATCCATGTTTACGATGCCCAAGCAGATTATTATCCAACTGTCCATTTAACACATCCTCTGGAATAGAGTCCCAGCATTTTCCCAACAACTGGTGGCAATCGGGATGGTGGATGTGTTGGTTGGTATCTTTCAATCTTCTATAGATTCTGGAAGAGATCCTGAAGACTGGAATGTAGCAAATCTAACCCCACTATTTAAGAAGGGTGGGAGAGGGAGAATGAGAACTACACACCTGTTAGTTTAACATCAGTAATAGGAGAAATCTGAGAATCTATTGTAAAGGATGTGATAACTGGAACTTGGAACATAATGATAAAATTGGCAGAGTCAAAGGGGATTTATGAAAGGGGTATCATGTGTAACAAATCTGTTGAAGTTTTTTGAGGATATTACTTGCAGCATTACCAAAGGAGAACCAGTGGGTGTGGTGTATTTGGATTTGCAGAAGACTTTTGATAAGATCCCACACAGGAGGTTAGTAAACAAAATTACAGCACATGTGATTGGGGTAATATGCTGGCATGGATTGATTGGTTAACATGCAGAAAAGAGAGAATGGGAATAAACGGGTCATTCTTAGGATGGCAGACTGTTACGAGTGGGGATACCACAAGGATCAGTACTAGGGCCACAGCTGTTCACAATCTATATAGATGATTTGGATGTGGGGACCAAATGTAATATTTACAAATTTGCCGATGATACAAAACTAGGTGGGAAAGTTAGTTGTGAGGAGGATGCAAGGAGGCTTCAAGCGGATTTGGCTGGCGAAGAGAATGGACAAGAATATGGCAGCTGGAATATAATATGAATAAGTATCAAGTGATCCACTACGGTAAAACAAAAACAGAAAGACAGTATATTTTTTGACTGGTGAGAAGTTGGGAAGTGTTGATTTCCAAAGGGACGTGGGTCTCCTTGTTCATGAGTCACTAAAGGCCAGTGTGCAGGTGCACCAATCAGTTTGGAAGGCAAATGGTATGTTGGCTTCCATCTCAAGGGGTTTTGAGTACAGGAGTAAAGATGTCTGGCTGCAATTGTATACACATTTGGTGAGACTGCACCCGAAGTATTGTGTACAGTCTTGGTCTCCTTGTCTCAGGAAGGATATATTTGCCATGCAGGTAGTGAAACTGAGGTTCAGCAGGCAATCCCTAGGATGGCAGGATTGTCGGATGAGAAGAGATTGAGAAAACTGGGCCTGTATTCTCCCGGGTTTCAAAAAATGAGAAGTGATCTCATGCAAAATTTTTACAGGGGGTGACGGGGTGAATGCAGATCCACCCCTGGGTGGTGAATCTTGAACCAGGGGACATAATCTCAGAATGAGGGGTAAGCAATTTAAGACTGAGATGAAGAAGAATTTCTTCACTCAGAGGGTGGTAAATCTTTGGAATTCACCAACACAGAGGCTGTGGAAGATCAACACTGAGCATGTTCAAGACTGAAATCAATGGATTTCAGGAGACAAATAGCATCAAGGGATAGCATGGGAAAGTGACATTTTGGTAGATGATCAGACATGATCTAATTGAATCACGGAGCAGGGTCATGGGCTGAATGGTCTACTCCTGCTCTTATGTTCCTACAAATACGTGCTTGCCATCCATCATTAACTCAAACCTTTCCAAGTTTCTGTTGATTTCTTCTCTAATTATTGTTTGTAAAACATGACCCACCACTGATGTTAAAATAACTGGTCTGTATTTGCTAGGACTGTGCTCACAACATCATGAAAATTATGCAGATTTAAGGTAATGGGCAAAGAATCAGAGGCAAAATGAAGAGAATTTTTTTGCACAGTGTGTTGTCAAATTTAGAGCCCCCGGTTATCTGGAAACATACAGGGTAAGATAAATCAGAATAAACGATGCTTATGACAGTCACAAACAAACACTACTTTAGAAAGCCGAGAGGAGTAAAGAATGTGCAGGGGTGAAGTAAAAAAGGTAATTAGAAAAGCAAAGAGAGGACGTCAAAAATATTGACAGGTAGAATCAAGGAAAACCCAAAGATGGTTTATCAGTACATTAGGAATAAAAGGATAACTAAGGAAAGGAGAGGGCATATCAGAGATGTACAAGGTAGTTTATGCGTGGATGCAGAAGATGTGGGCAGGGTCCTTACTGAGTCTCTGTCTTCACAAAGGAGAGAGATGATGCAGACATTATAGCTAAAGAGGAGGTCTGTGAGATATTAGATATGATAAGAACAATGAGAGAGGAAGTACTAGAGGTTCTGACATCCTTGAAAGTGGATAAATCGCCAGGACCAGATGAATTGTATCCCAGGCTATTAAAGGAAGCCAGGGAGGAAATAGCAGATGCTCCGAGGATCATCTTCAGATTCTCACTAGATACAGGAGAGGTACCAGACCATTGGAGGTCTGTGAACGTAGTACCAATGTTTAAAAATGGTGCCAAGGATAAGCCAAATAATTATAGGCGTTTCAGTCTGAGCTCAAGGCCAGCTACCCGAGCAAAACCGGACAAGACCCGACGACATATGTCGGGTTCGGGACGGATCGGATCGCTCTTCCGGATCCGGCTTTCGGACTCGGGTTGGGTCGGACACACACAGTACTACATTTGGATCGGCTGTGAGGAAAAGGGAAGTAGAGTTAGTAAGCATCAAAATTTGAAAAGCCTGCCTGAGCTGGGAGTCTGGGACGTCAAGGAGGGAATGGTGCATCTGGGGACTCAACAGACTCTGAGTCTGCGCAGTGAGAAAGTGAGTGTTTCTATGATGTCACCGCGCTCATGCTGCAGCTTCCTTCCATTCCATCCAAAAATGCTAAGTACAGTGAGTGCAATATGGTCGGGTCAGGCTCGGGCCGGCTCGGACTCGGGTCCGATGTTGTTCTGTCGGGTTCGGTCGGGTTTTATTTCCAGACCCGAGCAGGCCTTTAGTCGGATATCGGTGGGCAAATTATTAGAATCAATTCTCAGAGCTACGATGAACTGTCACTTAGAAAGGCAAAGATTAATCTGGGATAGTCAGCATGGATTTGTTAATGGAAGGTCTTGCCTTACTCACATAATTAAGTTTTGTGAGGAAGTAGCAAGAAGGATTGATAAAGGTAGTGCAATGGATGTGGTCGACATGGATTTTAGTAAAGTCCCACGTGGCAGACTGTTCAGAAAAGTAAAAGCTTACGAGATACAGGGGAATGTGTCAAGTTGGATCCAAAATTGGATCAATGTCAGGAAACAAAAGGTAATGGTCGACAGATGTTTTTTGCGAATGGAAAGCGGTCTCCAGTGGCGTTCCACAGGTCTCAGTGTTGGGTCCATTGCAATTTGTGATGTATATTAATGATTTGGACTTAAATCCGGGAGGTATGAATGGAAAATTTGCTGATGACACAAAAATTGGTCTTGTAGTTAATAGTGAAGAAGATAGCTGTAGACTCCAAAATGATATCAATGGTTTAAATGGTTTGGTTGAGTGGATGGAAAAGTGGCAAATGGAAGTCAATCTGGGGAACTGTGAGGTAATGCATTTGGGAAGGGCAAATAAAGCGAGGGAATACACAACAGACAGGATGATAGTGAAAGGGGTAGAAGAAGTTAGAGACCTTGGAATTTATGTCCACAGGTCCTGGAAGGCGGCAGGACAGGTAGACAGAGAGGTGAAGAAGGCATATGGAATGCTTTCCTTTACTGGCCGATATATAGAATACAAAAGTAGGGATGTAATGCTGGAATTATATAAAACACTGGTTAGGCCACAGCTGGAGTATTGTGTATTGTTCTGGTCAGCACATTACAGGAAGGGCATAATTGCTTTGGAGAGAGTACAGAGAATATTTTCAAGAATGTTGCCAGTGATGGAAAATTGCATCCATGATGAAAGATTGGATAGGCTAAGATTGTTTTCTTTAGAACAGAGGAGACTGAGGGGTGACTTAATTAAGGTGTACAAAATTATGAGGGGCCCAGGTAGAGTAGCCAGGAAGGACCTGTTTCCCCTAGCAGAGAGGTCAATTACCAGGGGGCACAGATTTAAAGTGATTGGTAGACGGATCAGAGGGGACATGAGGGAAAACCTTTTCACCCAGAGGGTAGTGGGTGTCTGAAATTCAATGCCAGGAACGGTGATGGAGCCAGAAGCCATCAATTATTTTAAAAGGTACCTGGACCTACACCTGAGGTGCTGTAACTGGTAAGGCCATGGACCAGCGGCTGGAAGATGGGATTAGATTGGGCGACTAGTTTCTTTCAGCCAGCAGAGACACGATGGGCTGAATAACCTTATTCTGTGCCGTAACAATTCCATGGATATTTGGGCCTATCGTTCTATGGTTGTGATCTGGATTTGACTGCCTGAAATCATGGTAGAAGCAGATTCAATGATATCTTTCAAAAGGGAATTTAACAAAAACATGACAAGGAAAAAAAACAATAGGAGTCTGGGGAAAGAGGAGGGAGTGGAACTAATTAGATATCTCTTTCAAAGAGACAGCACTGACACAACAGACCGAATAGCCTCCTTCTGTGCTGCATCAATCTCTGATTGTATGCACAGGAGACACACAGAGAGAGGGAGAAAGGGTGAAAGAGGGGAAGGAAAATAGAGACAGAGTGGAAGAGAAGTTTGTACCAGTTTTCAGGGGTAGGGGTTGTGATTCGTGATCTGCCCGTGCCCGTTCCTGTTGAGGCAGGTGACACACAAGCTTCCTGCTGTCTCCTCATTTTCATGAATTATACGTGCTGCCCAGGGTGACCCGCACTGCTGTCTATCTGCAAGCTTAACATGGACCTAACTGTGTGTGAGGCTGGCACGTGCTTCAGCCAGGATTCAGCTCTTAAAGCTAGTCTGTCCCTCTTAAAGGGAAGCTGTACTGAATCACAGAAGGCTGCTGCTGCTGACTGTGAATGCTGCAATTGGAGACGAGGTAAATGGAATACAAGGACAGAAAGAGGGCTCTGCTGTTCACAGCTGTGGTGCTGGAGGCCTTAGTCATGGAGGGTGACCGTAGGAGAGAGGCCATGTTTCTGTGGGGTGGGGCGGAGACCCTTAAGAAACGTCTTCCGAAGGGAATGGGAGCAGGTGGCCAGGGAGGTCAATGCAAGAGGTCTGGCCCCGAGGACCTGGCAGCAGTGCCAGAAGAAGTTTAATGAGCTCACACTGTTGGTCAATGTCAGTGAAGTCGTCTCCACATGGCATCTCATACACTCAACGCCACCAACCTCTCACACTGCTCAATGTACCCCCCCCCCCACCCCCTCCCGCATCACTTCATATCAAAGACGTATAGCAAAGCTGCTGGAATGGCTGATTGGTGTCAGATCAAATCCCTCTGCACACTACCAGCACATACTTGGTGAACAGGGACAAGAGCCCTGTCCAGGCCTGGAGCACTGGAAGTGATCGGCAGCTCAGCTCATACCATTTCATGGATCCAAACGTCCATGGCATTGGGCCCAGTGGCACTGCAGAGCTGAGAATACCTGCCATAGACAGAAACAGAGGGAAAGAAGCCTTCTTTCAAATGGGAATTGAAGAAATGACTTGAAGGCAGAAATATGGGAATGGACAGGGCAATGGGACTAATTGAGGGTGAGGTTCAAACACAAGAATGAAAATATTAAATTTAAGGTGCTGCCAGTCCCGGAGCCAAAGTAGATCAGTGAGCACAGGGGTGATCAGGATTTGATGTGAATTAGTTTACAGGCAGCAGGTTCTAGATGGGCTGTGCTTTATCGAGGTTTATAACTGGGAGGGTGACCAGGATATAATTGGAATAGTCAAGAGTGGATTTAACAGATTTAAAGATTGGTCAAGACAAATGTAGGTCCCTTACCGTCAGAAACAGGGGAATTAATTATGGGGAACAAAGAAATGGCTAACCAACTAAATGCATACTTTGGTTCTGTCTTCACAAATAAGCACACAAATATCATATCAGAAATGTTGGGGAACACGGGGTTTAGTGCGAGAGAGTAACTTAAGGAAATCTGTATTAGTAGAGAAATGGTGTTGGGAAAATTGATGGTATTGAATCGATAAATTCCCAGGGCCTGATAATCTACATCCCAGAGTACTGAAGGAAGCGGTCCCAGAAATAATGGACGTATTGGTGGTCATCTTACAAGATTCTATAGATTCTGGAACATTTCCTACAGATTGGAGGGTAGCCAAAGTAACCCCAGGGAGGTTGAGAGAAAGCAGGGAATTATAGACCAGTCAGCCTGACGTCGGTAGCGGGGAAAGTTCTAGAGTCCATTATCAACGATTTTATAGCAGAGCACTTGGAGAAAAGTGGTCGAATCGGACAGGGCCAGCATGGATTTACGAAACGGAAATCATGCTTGGCAAATCTACAAGAATTCTTCGAGGATGTAACCAGTAGAGTTGATGAGGGGGAGCCAGTGGATGTGGTTTATTTGGACTTTCAGAAGGCTTTCGTCAAAGTCCCACAAAAGAGATTAGCGTGTAAAGTTAAAGCGCATGAGATTGGTGCTAGTGTATTGTGATAGATAGAAAATTGGTTGGCAGACAGGAAACCCGAGAGGAGGAATAAATGGGTCTTTTATTCCGAATGGCAGGCAGTGATGAGTTGGGTACCTCAGGGATCGGTGCTAGGACCCCAGTTATTCACTATATATATTACTGATTTCGATGAGGGAAATAAATGTAATATCTCCAAATTTGCAGAAGACACAAAACTGGGTGGGATGGTAAGTTGTGAGGAGGATGAAGAGAGGCTTCAGGGCGATTTGGACAAGTTGAGTGAGTGGGCTAATGCATGGCAGAAGCAGTACAATGTGGATAAATGTGAGGTTATCCACTTTGGTAGCAAAAACAGGAAGGCAGATTATTATCTGAATGGCTATAAACTGAGAGAGGGGAATATGCAAGGAGAGCTGGGTGTACTTGTACACCAGTCACTGCAGGTAAGCATGCAGGTGCAAAGGACAGTAAAGAAGGCAAATGGTATGTTGGCCTTCACAGCGAGAGGATTCGAGTACAGGAGCAGGGATGCAATTATACAGGGCTTTGGTGAGGCCACACGTGGAATATTGTGTGCAGCTTTGGTCTCCTTATCTAAGGAAGGATGTTCTTGCTGTAGGTGTACCAGATTGATTCCCTGGATGGCGGGACTGACGTATGAGGAGAGATTGAGTCGGTTTGGATTATGTTCGCTGGAGTTCAGAAGAATGATGGCGGGATCTCATAGGAACCTATAAAATTCTAACTGGACTTGACAAAGCAGATACAGGAAGGATGACCCCGATGGTGGGGGAGTCCAGAACCAGGGGTCATAGTCTAAGGATATGAAGTAAACCTTTCAGGACTGAGATGCGAAATTCCTCCAACCAGAGAGTGATGAGCCTGTGGAATTCGCTACCACAGGAAGCAGTTGAGGCCAAAACATTGCATGTTTTCAAGAAGGAGCTCGATATAGCTCTTAGGATGAAAGGGATCAAAGGATATGGGGGAAAGCGGGAACAAGTCATTGAGTTGGATGATCAGCCATGCTCATAATGAATGGCTGGGCAGGCTCGAAGGGCCGAATGGCTTATTCCTGCTCCTATTTTCTATGTGTGTTTCTATGTGTTTCTATCTGTGTTAACAAGGGCACAGATGAGGATTTATGTATCAGATGAGCTGAGGCAGACGGGTGATATTACAGAGCTGCTAGTCGGCAAGGTTGGTCCTGGAGAGATTAAGGGGTCAAAACTCAGCTCAGGGTTACATAGAACGCAGAGGATGCAAACTGTCTGTTTCAACCTCAGATATTAGCCAGTTAGGGGAACGTGTTCATGGATAAGGACAGAATTTCATATGGAGACTGATGGCACGAGCTCCACTCTTCCCAAAATTTAAATTGGAAGAACATTATTTCAGTGAAACAGAGTTAACAGATCACTTAGCGGGAAATAGGGACTTAGCAGGGGCAGCAACAGCAGAAAAGATGGTAGAGTAACTTACATGAACTCTAATACAAGTAGCAATGGTTTATAGATCTCATAGCCGGAGATAGAGTTTTGCCAGGGATAACAAATGCAGCAAGGAGGGCAGAGTAAATGAGAAGAACATTAATGTTGCTAAACTTAGTTTATAACATTCATAGCTAGATGGAGAGACTTACCAGGGACACCGATAATAGCAAGGATAGGATAGTAAAAGTGTTGCATAATCTTCAATGCGAGATAGATCCGATAGTCTAATGAGAACCGACCATAATTTGCAGAAAGAGAGTCAAACTCCCCGATGAAACTCCTGCCCATTGTTGTAACATTCCAGTCTATTGTCCTGAGATTCTGACCCATTGTTGTAACATTTCAGTCAATTGTTCTCAGATTCTGAACCATTGTTGTAACATTCCAGTCAATTGTTCTCAGATTCTGAACCATTGTTGTAACATTCCAGTCAATTGTTCTCAGATTCTGAACCATTGTTGTAACATTTCAATCTATTGTTCTCAGATTCTGATCTATCCTCTCCCTCTCTCTGGAGCTATTGATCCCTGTTAGTGCCGGGGCTGATGCTCCCGCTAACACTATGGAATAACACATTGAAAGCAGTCCCTTATTAATAGAAGAGGGAAACCCTCCAGTGACACAATTAGAGTCCATGGAGACTGACATTAATTACAGTCACTAAACAAACAGTTTCAGTTAACCCCTTTCAATCCAACACCTTTTGTACCAGAATAAAGTAGAACATTTACCCAGTAGGGATGGGATGTATAAGGATTGCTGAAGGAAGGAATGGTGGAACTGGTAGAGGCACATGACATAATTTTTCAATTCTCCTTGGATATGGGAGTGGTGACAGAGGACTGGAGGGTTGTAAATGTTACACCCTGATTACAAATGGAGAGATGGAGTAGACCCTGTAGTGTCCAGTCCATCTGACGTCAGTGGTGGGGAAATTTCACAACCCAGAACAGAAATATTCGTTGGTTGGAAAAACATAGCATAATAAATTTCAAGCAGCACGGATATGCTAATGACAAATCATGTCTGGAAAACTTCAACAAGAACTTATCCCAAGGTACTTCACAGCAGCATTATGAAACAAAGTATAACACTGAACCACAAATGTAGATATTAGGTTAGGAGACCAAAAGCTTGGTCAACGAGATGGATTTAAAGGAGTGTCTGAAAGGATACAAGTGAGGTGGAGAGGTAGAGCTGTGTAGGGAGGATATTCCCGAGCTCTGGACCGAGACAACTGAAGGTGCGGCCAGCGATGGTGGAGTAAATAAAATCAGGAATGCACAAGAGGCCAGAATTGGAGGAGCAGAGATATATCAGAGGGTTGTCGGGCAGGAGGAGATTACAGAGATAGTGAGGGATGAGGCAATGGAGGGATTTGAAAACGTGTTGAGGATTTTAAAATAAAGACATTGTTTGACAGTGAGCTGATGTAGGTCAGTGATCGGGGAATGGGACTTGTTGTGAGTTAACACACAGGAAGCAGAGTTTTAGATGACCTCGAGTTTACAGATAGTAGAATGTGGGCGAGTGAGTTTGAATTGTCTAGTCTACAGGTAATGAAAGCATGAATGAGAGCTTCAGTAGCAGATGAGATGAGACAGGGGTGAAGTTGGGCGATGTTATTGTGGTGGGAATAGGTGGTCATAGTGATGGCACGAATATAAGGTTGGAAACTCATTTTGTGGTCGAATGCCACAGAGTCACAGAATTGTTACAGCACAGAAGGTCGCCATTCTGTGCATCGTGTCTGCACTGGCTCTCCAAACGAGCAATTCATCTAGTGTCACTCCCCTGCCTTCTTCCTGTAACTCTGTACAATCTTCCTTTTCAGATAGCTATCCAATTTCCTCCTGAATGCCTCGATTGAATCTGCCTACACCACACTCTCAGGCAGTGCATTCCAGACCTTAGCACTCGCTGTATGAAAATGTTTTCCTCATGTCACTTCTGCTGCTTTTACCAATTACTTTAATTCTTTGTCCTCTCGTTTTCGATCCTTTCAGGTGTGGGAACAGTTTTTCCCTATCAACTGTGTCCAGACACCTCATAATTTTGCAGACGTTTTTCAAATCTCCTCTCAGCCTTCTCTTCTCCAAGGAAAATGTTCCAACTTCTCCAGTCTATCTTCATAACTGGTATTCTTCATCCCTGTAACAATTCTTGTGAATGTTTTTTCACACTCTCCAATGTCTTCACGTTATCTAATGTGCCCAGAACTACACGCAACACTGCAGCCGAGGCCGAACTAGTGTCTTATACAAGTTCAAAACCACCCCCTTGCTCTTGTATTCCATGCAACAGGATACTGTAGGCTTTATGAAAAACTCTCTCAACCTGTCCTGCCACCTGCAATGACCGATGCACATATACCCGGGTTCGATTCTGGGTACTGCCTGTGTGGTGTTTGCAAGTTCTCCCTGTGTCTGGGTTTTCTCCAGGTGCTCCGGTTTCCTCCCACAAGCCAAAAGACTTGCAGGTTGATAGGTAAATTGGCCATTATAAATTGTCACTAGTATAGGTAGGTGGTAGGGAAATATAGGGACAGGTGGGGATGTTTGGTAGGAATATTGGATTAGTATAAATGGGTGGTTGATGTTCGGCACAGGCTCGGTGGGCCGAAGGGCCTGTTTCAGTGCTGTCTCTCTAATCTAATCTAAAATATACACCCAGGTCCCTCTGCTCCTGAACCCCCTTCAGAATTGTAACCTTTATTCTATATTTTCCCTCCATGTCCTTCCTACGAAATGAATCACTTCACATTTCTCCACATTGAACTTCATCTGCCACCTGTATGCCCATTCCACCAATTTGTCTATGTCCTTTTTGAGTTTTATAGTATCCTCCTAACAGTTCACAATGTTTCCAACTTTTGCATCATCTACAAGCTTTGAAATTGTGCCCTGTACACCAAGGTCCAGGTCATTAATATATGTCAGGAAGAAAAAGGGTCCCAACACTGATCCCCGGGGACCTCCACCTCAAATCTTAAATAAAAAAACTTAACGTGCTGGAAATACTCAACAGGTCTGGCACCATCTGAGTTGAGAGAGAGAAACAGAGTTAATGTTTCAGGTCTGTGATCTTTCATCAGAACTGGAAAAGGTTAGAAATATCATGTTTGAAGCAGATAAAGCAGGGATGGGGCAAAATGGAGCAAAAGGGGTGTTGATAGAACAGAGGGTCAGAGAGATTAACTGACCAGGAGGTCATGGGGCAAAGGCAAAGAGAGTGTGCTCATGGTGTGGTGAAAGACAAAGCATTAGTGCAGAGCAGGTGTTAAATGACAGAATAATGAACAGCCCGAGCTAAAAGCACCAACATAAAAATCCCAGTTTAAGTCTGGCACATGGTAAAAAATAACTGATGAAACAAAATAATAATAAAAATGGACCAGTCATTCTCTGAAATTATTGAACTCAATGTTTACTCCAGAAGTCTGTAGAATGGACAATGAGGTGCTGTTCCTCGAGCTGGCATTGATGTTCACTGGAACACCACAGCAGGTCAAACGCAGATTGGGTGACCGCTTTGTGAAACACCTCCGCTCAGTCCAAAAGCATGACCCCGAGCTTCCGCTCGCTTGTCATTTCAACACACTCCATCCCCCACCCCTGCTCTCATGGCTACATTTGTGTCCTTGTGTTTACACCCTCCACTCCCACTTCACTTGCTTAAAACCTATTACATTTCTAACCTAAGCCAGTTCTGATGAAAGGTCACAAGCCTGGAACATTAACTCTGTTTCACTCTCCACAGACACTGCTGAGTATTTCCAGCACTTTCTGATTCTATTTCAGATTTCCAGCATCTGCAGTATTTTGTTTTGATTCCACTACAAACTTTTCTCCAGCCCGAAAAGCATCCATTAATCACTAATCTCTGTTTCCTGTCACTCAACCAGTTTAGTTTCATGTTGCTACTGTCCTTTTCATTTGATTAGCTGTACCTTTGCTCACAATTCTGTTGTGTGACACTTTATCAAATGCTTTTTGGAATTCCATTTACACCACATCACAGCATTGCCCTCATCAGGCTTCCTTTTTACCTCTTCAAAAAACGCCAGTAAGTTTGTTAAACACCATTTTCCCCTGAACAAATCCATGCTGATTTTCCTTAATTGACCCACATTTGTCCATGTGCCTATTAATGCTGTCCCGAATATGACACCAAGGTTGCAAACAGACTGTCTGAATCTCAGACGGTTACCATGGAATCAATAGCAAGGGAACAGAGTTGGAGTAGGCAGGGAAAACAATGGCTTCAATCTTCCCAATATTTAATTGGAGGATATTTCTGCTCATCCAGTACTGGATATCAGATAAGCAGTTTGATAATTTAACAACAGTGGAGGAGAGGAGAGAGGTGGTGGTAAGTTAAACTTGATGCAGTTCTTTGATAAAACAATGGAGACGGTTGCTGAGGGAAGGAATGGTGGAAATAGCAGAGGCACTGGTCAGAGTCTTCCAATCCTCCTTGGATATGGGAGTCATGACAGAGGACTGGAGGGCTGTAAATGTTACTCCCTGTTGCAAAAGGAGAGATTAGATAAATCCTGTAACTACTGACCAGTCAGTCTAATGTCGGTGGTTGGAAATTACAAGAGGCCAGAACCCAGCACAAAAATCTATCTTTCTTGTGAAAACATGGGATAATAAATGACAAACAGCATGGATAGTTTAATGGAAAATCATGTCTGATAATCTTAATCAAGTTCGTTGATGACATAACTGTGAGTGTTGATGAGGACAACATGTTTTGTGTTATGTGTACAGACTTTCAAAAGGCCGGTGATCAAATGCCATTTCATAGACTTGTTATGAAAAATGGAACATATGGATTAATGTGACAGTGACAGTGTGGATATGATACTGACTCAGGGACAGAAAGCAGAGAGAAGTGGTGAACAGACATTGTTCAGACTGGTGGAGGGGGAGTATGCAGTGCTGTTTTGCAGGTTTCAGTATTAGAACGAGTGCTGTTCCTGGCATATAGATAGATATATAAATGACACAAACGTATACGTAAAAAAAAAACATAATTTCAACTCTTGCAGATGACATGAAACGCATAACTAAAGGTGGGAAAATGCAGACCAGAGAATTATCCAACGTCACAGACGTTTTTCTTTAAAATTTATTCATTCTGGACACTAATCCATCTCAAATTTATTTCTTACTCTAATTTATTTGTGTGTGATTCTCGTGTGAGTGTGTGCGTGAATGTGAAGCGTATTTTCTTATTATTTTATTTAGATACAGCTTAGATTGTTAAGTATAATAAACTCACCTCTTGTTTAAGCTCAGTAAAACCTCTCCTGTTGGCTCTTTCACGATCACATCAAAGATAAAAGGTAAAACACTCACTGAGTTGGTCAGCTGGTCCACTGCTAAAAAGGAATAAACTCTGTTGTGGTGAAATAAGATATAAGACAAGAGGGGAGCCTGGGACCCCTCCTCACCTGGCTGTCACAGAAATCTGGAGGTTCGAGTGATCGTAAACCAATAACAAATGAGAAATTGGAAGTAGGAAATACAATTGATCTTGAGAAAAAACTTAAAATGTCAATGAAGGTTTTATTGTGGCTTTCACTGCTGGAACACTGAAATGCCCACGTTCGAAGACAGAGCAGACGAACATATGAACATATGAATTAGGAGCAGGTGTAGGCCACTCGGCCCCTCAAGCCTGCTCTGCCATTCAATAAGATAATGACCAATCTGATTGAAACCTCAACTCCACATTACCACCTACCCTCGATAATCTTTTACCCCCTTGCTTATCAAAAATCTATCTATTTCTGCCGTAGACGTACGTAAAGTCTCTCTTTCACTGCCTTTTGAGGACGAGAATTCCAAAGGCTCACAACCCTCAGAGAAAAAAAATTCTCCTCATCTCTGTTTTAAATGGGCAGGCCCTCATTTTTAAATAGTGACCCCTAATTCTAGATACACCAAGATACACACATCTTTCCACATGCAACCTGTCAAGACCGCTCATGATCTTAGATGTTCAAATCAAGTCGCCACTTACCCTTCTAAATTCCAGTGGATATAAGCCGAGCCTGTCCAATATTCCCTCATAAGACAGCCCACCCATTCCAGGTATTAGTCTGGTAAACCTTTTCTGAATTGCTTCCAATGCATTTACATCCTTCCTTAAATAAGGAGACCAGTAATGTACACAGTACTCCAGATGTGGTCTCACCAATGCCCTCTATAGCTGAAGCATAGCATCCTTACTTTTGTATTCAATTATCCTTGCGATAAACGATAACATTCTATTAGCTTTCCTAATTACTTTCTGAACATGCATATTCACCTTTTGTGATTCATGCACACGGACACCAAGATCCCTCTGCATCTCAGAGCTCTGCAATCTCTCACCATTAGATAATATGCTTCTTTTTTTATAATTCCTGCCAAAATGGACAATTTCCCATTTTCCCACATTATACTCCATTTTCCAGGTCTTCACACACACATTTAACCTATCTATATTCATTTGCAGCCTCCTTATGTCCCCGTCACATGTTACTTTCTTACTCATATTTGTATCATCAGCAAATTTAGCAACCATGCCTTCGGTCTCTTCATCCAAGTCATTTATATAAATTGTAAAAAGTTGAGGTCCCAGCACTGATCCCTGTGGCACACTACTCGTTACATCTTGCCAGCCAGAAAGTGACCCATTTATGCCTACTGCCTGTTTTCTGTTAGCTAACCAATCTTCTATCCATGCCAACATGTTACCCCCTTCACCATGAGCTTTTATTTTCACAAAACCTTTGATGTGGCACCTTATCAATTGCCTCCTGGAAATCTATGTACAGTACATCAACCGGTTCCCCTTTCTCCACAGCACATGGTACCTCGTCAAAGAACTCCAACAAATTGATTAAACATGATTTCCCTTTCATAAAACCATTTTGATTCTGCCTGATTACGTTGAACTTTTCTAAGTGCCGGCTACACTGTCTTTGATAATAGCTTCTAACATTTTACCTCAGACAGATGTGATGCTAACTTGCCTGTAGTTTCCTGTTTTCTGTTTCCCTCCCTTTCTGACTAAAGGAGTTACATTCCCAATAAAGGAGTTGCATACAGAGTGAAGTAACTTGGTACGGGTTAAAACGTCTGTCTGTTGAAAAGTTGAGTAATGTAGCTGGACAGTTAGGGATTACTATCCGTCCAAAAGGTAGGAAACCCGAAATCCTAAGACTTTTGGCCAACCATATTTCACTTGAAGCTGAAGACTCAAACAGGGTTAGAATCACTAACAGATAGAGTAATGTTAGCTAAGGTAAAACTAGAACAGGATAGACTAGAATTAGAATTCCAGAGAGAGCGAGAAGGAGCAGAGTGAGTGTCAAGAAAGGGTAAAAGTAAGAGTGTTCCAGAATGAGAATGAGGAAAGGGAGTTAAGGCAGCTCAAACAACTAGAGGGAGACCCATACACCCAGTGAAGGCACAGCTAGTGTGGGAGCTGCCCTTAGCTCAGGACCATGTGCTGATCTCTTAAAGTTCTCCCAGTTCATGACAAAGTTCAATGAGGAGGATGTGGCAGAATTTTTCGTCAATTGTGAAAAGCTTGTAATGCAACTGAAATGGCCGTCAGAGAGCTGGACACTGTTTTCACAAAACAAAATAACAGGAAAATCCCATGAGATTTATTCACTGTTGCCAGATGAAAGTTGATCAGATTATGAGATGATTAAAATTGCTATCCTGGGTGTACATGAAATAATACCGGAAGTGTACCGTCAAACATTCCAAACCCTCAGAAAGCAGCCTGACTAAACTGACCTCGAGTTTGAAAGAGTTAAGCTGCTTCCGAACATCGGGACATAGGAGCAGGAGTAGGCCATTCAGCCCATTGAGGCTGCTCCACCATTCAATATGACCATGGCTGATCATCCACTTTAATGCCTTTTTCACACATAATCTCCATATCCCCTTTTTTGTCATTTGTAGTTAGAAATCTGTCAATCTATACTTTAAATATACTCAACGACTGAGATTCCACATCCGCCTGGGATGCAGAATTCCAAAGATTCAGAAACTTCTGAGTCAAAGTTTTCTCCTCGTCTCTGTCCTAAATGGCTTCCCCCTTATTTTGAAATTGTATCCATTAGTTTCAGCCTCCGCAACCAGGGGAATTTTCGTCCATACGTCTACGCTGTCTATCCCTTTAATTATTTCGTACGTTTCAATGAGATCCCGACACATTCTTTGAAACTCTCGAGAATACAGGCCCAGTTTCCCCAATCTCTCTTCATAGAACATTCCCACCATCCCGGGAACAAGTCTGGTGAACCTTCATTGCGCTCCCTCGATGGCAATAATATCCTTCCTAAAGTAAAGTGACCCAAAATGCACACAATATTCCAGGTGTGGTCTAAGCAAGGTTCTATACACATGAAGCAAGACTTCACTACTCCTGTACTCAAATCATCTCCTGATAATGGCTAACAGACCATTAGCCTTCCTAATTGCTTGCTGCACCTGCATCTTTTTCAGTGATTAACTGACACCCGGGTCCGTTTGTACATCTACACTTCCTAATTTTTCACTATTTAAGAAATACTCTGCACATCTGTTCCTCTTACCAATGTGGATAACTCATATTTGCCCATATTACATTCCATTTGCCATGTTCTTGCCCAGTCACAATGTCTGTCCAAATCCCCTTGAAGACGCATTGCATCTACCTCACAACATGCATTCCCACCTAGTTTTGTGTCATCTGCGAACTTGGAAATACTACATTTGGTCCCCACATCCAAATCATTGACATATATTGTTAACAGCTGGGGCCCAAGTACTGATCCTTGCGGTACCCAACCAGTCACAGCTGCCACAGTGAGAGCGACCCGTTTCTTCCTACTCTCTGTTTTCTGCCTATTAACCAATCTTTAATCCATGCCAGTATATTACCTCCTATCCCATGTGCTTTAATGTTGCTAACCAACCTCCTGTGGGGGACTTTATCAAAATCCTTCTGAAAATCCAAGTATAACACGTCCACCGACTCCCCTTTATCAATTCTGTTAGTAGCATGCCCAACAAAACTCCAACAGGTTCGCCAAACATGATTTCTCATTCATAAATCCATGTTTGCGATGCCCAAACAGATTATTATCCAACTGTCCATTTATCACATCCTTTAGAATAAAATCCCAGCATTTTCCCAACGACTGATGTATGAGAGCAGGTCTATAATTCCCTGTTTTCTCTCTCCCTCCCTTCTTAAATAGTGGGGTGACATTTGCTACCTTCCAATCTGCAGGAACCGCTCCAGAATCTATAGAATTTTTGAAGATGATCACCAATGCAGCCACCATCTCCATAGCTATCTCTTCCCACACCCTGGGATGCAGAATATCAGATCCTGGCGCCTTATCAAACTTCAGCCCCATTAATTTCTCCAATACAACATTCTGACTAATATTAATTTCCTTCACTTCCTCAATCTCCCTAATCCCTTGGATCTCTAATTCTGGAAATTTCCTTGTATCTTCCTCAATGAGGGCAGACACAAAGTAATCATTTAGTTTCACTGCCATTTCTCTATTCACCATTGTACATTCCCCTGACACTGCCTGTATTGGACCCACATTTGTCTTCGCCAAATGTTTCATTTTTAGGTAGCTAAAGAATATTTAAAGTCAGTTTTTGTGTTTACTTTTGACCAGTGGATAGAAACACTCATATTACAGCCCACATATCGAAACCTCAGAGTGGTGATCCATCTCAAGGAGTTCACAAACTCGCTCCCCCTACCATTAAAACCCACAAAGAGGAACAAAGGGTTCAAAGAGCTGGACAAGTTGCAATTCTGGTGATGAATTTTTCCTTGTACACAAAGCCGTAACCCCAAAGGGAAACACTTCCCTGGTCACCACAAAGACCCGAGAATAAATGATGGGGGGGGGGGGGGTTATAGAAACCCGAACAGCCAAGGGCAAAGAGGAAATGCTGGACACACGGGGGTCCATCCTCAGGTCAAATAGGACGGTACTGAGAGCAGTAGAAACGGCCGAAGACCTGTGTGTTTCCAGTGTAATAAGGTAGGTCGCCATCGAGCTGAATGATGCAAGTGATGGGGAAAACCTGGAGGATTAATCAGGGTCCACCAGATCATAGCAGGAAAAAGGGCCCTGATGGAAATCACAACAGATCAGGCTGTGCCTCCAACTGTGGCAGTCAGACCCATTAAACCTACCACAGAGAGGGCGGGAAAAATAAACAAAATCCTTGAGAGCTACCAGGAATTTGTATCCGAAGGAAAAGTGAAACCATACCCCTTGAGTGAGGGAAGTAAACCAATAGTCATACTCAAGGATGCAGAGGCCAGCCAATCCTTCTGCTGGGAAAAAGAAAGTGTAGTGAATGCTAGAGCGTTAGTGAATGGTATCGGAAGACAGTATATGTCCATACACTTATATCCGGTGCACTTAGAGTTTGACCCAGTTTCATGACCCTTTACCATGCGGATTGTCCCTAGTTTACTGATTGATGGGTCGAACTGCTCCTGGGTAATGATCTGACAGGGGATAAGGTGGCAGCTTCCCCAGTAGTTCTAGAGAGACCAAAAGAGGTCCGGGAGACAGAGTAGTTACAGCAGAAATCCCTGATTGTGTGGTGACTCGGTCCATGGCCAAACAATCCCCAGAACTGACACTGCAGACGGATGACCCTACTGTCTGGTTGTCTGAAACCTTCGTTGGGAAGTTAGAGGACCCAAAGGATGTGTTAAACAGTTCTTCCTTTTTTGAGGCTCCACAACCCGACCCAACGTTAAAAAATAGCACAGACTGTAAAAACCAAAACTGAAGCAGAGGGAGTTGCAGACTGTTACTATTTAAAGAATGAGGAGCTAATGAGGAAGTGGAGACCTCCTCACAGAACAGTGGATGAAGAGTGGACAGATGTTCACCAGATAGTGGTGCCGCTGAAGTCCCTTAAAGAAATATTAACAATGGCCCACGAACCTCTAATGGATGGACATGTCAGTATATGAAAAATCGAAGACCGCAGAAGACAGCATTTTGACTGGCAACAATTCCACAAAGATGTGGTGGAGTTCGGTAGAATTGGTCTCACGTGCCAGGTTGTGGGAACCCTTCAGCAGAATGCTGGTAGATTGTGTGGGGCCCCTGCTGAAAATATAACGGGACAACCAGTATCTTCTCACCATTATGGATGTGGTGACCCGATTCCCAGAGGCCATTCGCCCGAAGAACTATCTCTGCCAAGGAAGTCGTGAAGGGGCTAACTCAATTCTTTACCCTATATGGGCTTCCTGCTGAGATCCAGTCGGATCAGGGCACACATTTTATGTCCAGTATTTTTGAAAAGGTCATGGGTAATCTGGAGCACCGCAGCCCCACAGCTCCAGCGACCCGGGTTCGATTCTGTGTACTGCCTGTGCGAAGTTTGCAAGTTCTTCCTGTGACCGCATGAGTTTTCACCAGGTGCTCCGGTTTCCTCCCACAGCCAAAGATTTTCAGCTTGATAGGTCCCTAGTATAGGTTGGTGGTAGGGGAGTTGAGGTATGGTGGGGATGTGGTAGGAATATGGGATTAATGTAAGATTAGTATAAATGAGTGGTTGATGGTTGGCACAGACTCGGTGGGCTGAAGGGCCTATTTCAGTGCTGCATCTCTAAATAAATAAAATAAGTAAATAAATAAAGTCCTCAGCCTACCATCCACAGTCACAATGGGCTTTGGAGCAGTACCACCAGACCCGAAAGACAATGATCAGGACATACTGCAATGAGCAATCCCATGACTGGGACAAAGGGATGGGATTTCTCCTGTTGGTTACCGAGACTTATCTAATGATTCCACTGGCTTTAGTCTCTTTGAATTAGTTTATGGACACGAGGTGAGTGGTCCTCTTAAATTAATCAAGAAGACGTTTTTGGGACACAGGGATGAGTCTTCCATGTTAGACCACATTTCCGTGCTCTGGGAGCAGCTCACGAGAGGCTGTGCAATGGCTCAGTAACAGCAAAAGATCTCACAGGCAGCTATGAAAAGGTAAGCAGACAGAAATGCCAAGTCTAGAACATGGCAACCCAGAAACCATGTATTGTTAATACTCCCAATGCACGGCGAACCCCTTAAAGCCCAGTTCAGTGGTCCATATCGAGTGGCAAAAGGAATAGTCAGATAAATTATTTAATTGACATCCCAGACCAAAGGAAAAAAAGTAAATGCTGTGGAGGGGACAGACAAGTACAGATCTGTCAGACAGTCAGGAGGGGAGGATTGAAAAGGACAGTGAGGACAGGTTAGAGAAGGGCCAGGAGTATTCCTAACTGGAACCCCCTACTCTCCGATGAGCCAACCCTGAAATGTTAGATAAATTGGACCACACACTCTCCTCATTAAATGCAGGTCAAAGATGCACCCTAAAAAGGCTGCTAACAGCATTTACAGAAACGTGCAAGGACAAGGAAAGGTCCCAAAAAGGCATGTCAATGGTGAGGGCGATGCCTCCCCTAGTCGAAGTGCCGCTGGAGAGTGCAGTGAAAGCTGTATAGACACCTGCTAGCAGTAATGTCTCAAAAGACATAGGGTAGATTAAAAAAATGTTCCTTCCCATAGTTAAGGGAGAAGTGAAGGGAAAATAACCTAAAGTAAACAGCACTTGTGTACCTCACCAGAAAGCTAAAAGTAAGGTCAGTGTGGATCTACCCACTGAAGAACCCAATGATCAGATCCCAAACCCAAAGCTAATCAAACCCAACAATTTCAAAGCCGAACTCAGCAAGAACAAAGGCCCAGAGGAAACCTCAGACCCCTCACATGGTCTAAAAACACAATTTATTACACACTGTCGGTTTAGAACATTAGAACATTAGAACATTAGAACATTACAGCGCAGTACAGGCCCTTCGGCCCTCGATGTTGCGCCGATCATCTGACCTACACTATTCCATTTTCATCCATATGTCTATCCAATGACCACTTAAATGCCCTTAAAGTTGGCGAGTCTACTGCTGTTGCAGGCAGGGCGTTCCACGCCCCTACTACTCTCTGCATAAAGAAACTACCTCTGACATCTGTCCTATATCTTTCACCCCTCAACTTAAAGCTATGTCCCCTCATGTTTGCCATCATCATCCAAGGAAAAAGTCTCTCACTATCCACCCTATCTAACCCTCTGATTATCTTGTATGTCTCTATTAAGTCACCTCTCCTCCTCCTTCTCTCTAACGAAAACAACCCCAAGTCCCTCAGCCTTTCCTCGTAAGACCTTCCTTCCATACTCGGCAACATCCTAGTAAATCTCCTCTGCACCCTTTCCAAAGCTTCCACATCCTTCCTATAATGCGGTGACCAGAACTGCACGCAATACTCAAGGTGCGGCCTCACCAGAGTTTTGTACAGCTGCATCATGACCTCGTGGCTCCGAAACTCGATCCCCCTACTAATAAAAGCTAACACACCATATGCCTTCTTAACAGCCCTATTAACCTGGGTAGCAACCTTCAGGGATTTATGTACCTGGACACCAATATCTCTCTGCTCATCTACACTACCAAGAATCTTCCCATTAGCCCAGTACTCTGCATTGCTGTTACCCCTTCCAAAGTGAATCACCTCACACTTGTCCGCATTAAACTCCATTTGCCATCTCTCAGCCCAGCTCTGAAGCCTATCTATGTCCCTCTGTACCCTACAACACCCTTCGACACTATCCACAACTCCACCGACCTTCGTGTCATCCGCAAATTTACTAACCCACCCTTCTACACCCTCATCCAGGTCATTTATAAAAATGACAAACAGCAGTGGCCCCAAAACAGAAACTTGCGGTACACCACTAGTAACTAAACTCCAGGATGAACATTTGCCATCAACCAACACCCTCTGTCTTCTTTCAGCTAGCCAATTTCTGATCCAAAGCTCTAAATCACCTTCAACCCCATACTTCCGTATTTTCTGCAATAGCCTACCGTGGGGAACCTTATCAAACGCCTTACTGAAATCCATATACACCACATCCACTTCTTTACCCTCATCCACCTGTTTGGTCACCTTCTCGAAAAACTCAATAAGGTTTGTGAGGCACGGCCTACCTTTCACAAAACCGTGCTGACTATCGCAAATGAACTTATTCTTTTCAAGATGATTATAAATCCTATCTCTTATAACCCTTTCCAACATTTTACCCACAACCGAAGTAAGGCTCACAGGTCTATAATTACCAGGGCTGTCTCTACTCCCCTTCTTGAACAAGGGGACAACATTTGCTATCCCCCAGTCCTCCGGCACTACTCCTGTCGACAATGACGACATAAAGATCAACAACAACGGCTCTGCAATCTCCTCCCTGGCTTCCCAGAGAATCCTAGGATAAATCCCATCTGGCCCAGGGGACTTACCTATTTTCACTCTTTCCAAAATTGCTAACACCTCCTCCTTGTGAATCTCAATCCCATCTAGCCTAGTAGGCTGTATCTCAGTAATCTCCTCGGCAACATTGTCTTTCTCTACTGTAAATACTGACGAAAAATATTCATTTAACGCTTCCCCTATCTCCTCTGATTCCGCACACAACTTCCCACTACTATCCTTGATTGGCCCTGTTCTAACACTTATCTTTCTTTTATTCCTGATATACCTATAGAAAGCCTTAGGGTTTTCTTTGATCCTATCCGCCAATGACTTCTCGTGTCCTCTCCTTGCTCTTCTTAGCCCTCCCTTTAGATCCTTCCTGGCTAGCTTGTAACTCTTAAGCGCCCTAACTGAGCCTGCACGTCTCATCCTAACATAAGCCGCCCTCTTTCTCTTGACAAGCGCTTCAACTTCTTGAGTAAACCACGGCTCCCTCGCTCGACAACTTCCTCCCTCCCTGCCTAAGGAGAAAGATTATCAAGGTGCATAGTACCTGAGTAGTTAAAACTTCATTAGAGGAGAGAAAAGGAAAACAAGCAATTGGTAATGCATTGTCCAGGGTCGAACCCGACACATAACCATCCCAGACAAAACGCCAAAAAAAATAAATCAGTACAGCTGTAACAGACAATGTCAGCTGCAGTAATTCTAAGATTAATGTGTGAATTTGAGAAGTGATTATTGAGAATGAATGTGTATTTCTTTCGTTTTCTTCCCACAATTCTCTAATGAAATGTTCCTATTATCACATTTCTTTCCATGAGCTGTGGCGGTGTCAAGATAACACAATATGCCAAATGAGGAATTTTAATTCATCGATTGGAAACTTACACTCAACTTTTAATAGAAAACATCCGACAGTTAACCTTGAAAAAGCTAGCAGCCAAGATGGCCACCGCAATTGGTATCTGAAACATCTTTTCACATTCCAAGGCCTACGACAGGAGACACATGTATGATGAGCCTGGACCTATATCATTGGCTTGCTCTAGTGATTGAATTACCGAAGATTACATTCATTAACACGGCATACAAGGCTCCCCTGACACATTGTATTTCAAAGAGCAAACTCCTCCAAGTATAAATACTGGCATCCTGAACCCTGGGGAGATAGAAGTTTCTAACTGCTTTCATTAGAAGGGTCCAGAGAATGCACTGAGGCAGTCATGAGACCTTCTGTCCATCTCTGTGAAAGCTGGGAGATTCCCCTGGACAAAGACAGACAAGCCAGTGATTCAAACTGTGCAGAAGCAGAAGGGCTGTGACCACCCCCACACCCCCCCCCCCCCCAACCTCTCTCTCTCCGACTCTCTCTCCACCTAACATCACAAGTTTGAAAACCACATTCGACTGTGGGCCCCTCAAGCCTACAGATTGATACAGACAGAGTAACCAGGGGAAGAAAGCCACCTACAAGTCTGCCTCAAAGAAAACCCTGAGCAATGTGGACCAGCCACAAACCTCACTTCGACAAGCAAAAGACGTCAAGAATATAACTTCAGCTGGAAGACCACGGAATCGCCCAACATCACAGAATGAGTTTTTTTTTTAAAAATTTAGTCTGGACTCAAATCCAACCACAAATTTACTTCTCACTCTGTAATCTATTTGTTTGTGTGTGTGTGATTCTCGTGTGACTGTGTGTGTAACCGTGTGTTGTGTTTTTTTAATGATTTTATTTAGATCGGGTTTATATTGTTAAGTATAATAAACTCACCTCTTCCATGTTTAAACTCAAGAGAACCAGTCCAATCAGTTCCTTCACCATCACACCAAAGGTAAAATGTAAAACACTCAATGAGACGTTACTATTGCACTGTTTATAAAGGACAAACACTGTTGCAGTCACATAAAGAAGCGCCACTCTGACCCCTCCTCACCTGGCCATAACAATTGGCCGGGCTGGGGATGGAGAGAATATGGGGATGAACTCAGCTCACCATTAAATAGATACCAGAGGTTGTAAACTTCCTGGTTCAGCCTGAGACAATGGCTAACGAGGGGGATGCATATCATGGACAGGGAATGGTGCTTGTGACAGGAACTGAAGACAATGCTTTCAGTCTTCTCACGATTTAAAGGACAAGAACACTAAATTAGTGAAATATGGTTTATGAATCTAATAGTTGGATACAGAGACTTACCAGGGACACCAATAGTAGTGAGGATAGGATAGTAAATACATTGAATCATCTTCAGAGCATAATAGATCCGCAATTCTAGTGTTATCCAATAATAATCCGCAGTAAGATAGTCAAACCAGTAGGATACACTCCTGTCACTTGTTGTAACATTCCAATCTATTGTTCTCAGATTCTGACCCATTGTTGTAACATTCCAATCTATTGTTCTCAGATTCTGACCCATTGTTGTAACATTCCAATCTATTGTTCTCCTATTCTGACCCATTGTTGTAACATTCCAACCTATTGTTCAGATTATGATCTCTCCTCACAATCTCTCTGCAGCCACAGTTCCCTATGACTGCCGGAGCTGATGCTCCCGCTGACACTTTCAGAAAACACATTGAAAGGAGTCCTGTATTAATAGAAGAGGGAAACCCTCCAGTGACACCATTAGGGTCCATGGAGACTGGCATTAATTACAGTCACTGAACAAACAGGTTCAGTTAACCCCTTTCAATTCAGCACTTTTTGTACCACAATAAAGTGGAACATTTATCCAGTCTGCATGGGAATTATGAGAGTTACTGAGGGAAGAAATGGTGGAAATGACAGAGGCAATGGACAAAATCCTTCAGTCCTCCTTGGATATGGGAGTGATGCCAGAGGTCTGGAGGATTGTCAACGTTACACCCTGTTTAAAAAGGGGAGGTTTGGTAAACCCTGTAAGTATCAGTCTAATGTTGGTGGTTGCAAACTTCTGGAGGTCATAACCCAGCACAAATATATATCTTGCTTGCAATACAAAGGTTTATACATGACAAGCAGCACGGAAAGGTTAATGAAATATCATTCCTGATAATCTTCATCAAGTTCGTTGAGGACGTAACTGTGAGTGTTTCACGTAATATAATCATCGAAAGTTTAAGATACAGAAAGAGGCCACTTGTCCCATTGTGTCTGCAGCGGCCGAAAAATGATCCACCTATTCTAATCCCACCTTCCAGCATTTGATCCATAGCCCTGCAGATAATGACAGTTGAGGTGAACATCCAGTTTCCTTTTCACTGAGTGGAGGGATTCTGCTTCAACTATCCTTTCAGGCAGTAAGTTCTCGATCCTCACTATAAACAGGGGACTCAGTACTGAACCCTGTGGAACGCCACTGTAAACAGTTCTCCGGTCAGTAAAATACCTGTCAACAACTACCCTTTAATAAAAACAAGAAATGCTGGAAATACTCAGCAGGTCTGGCAGCATCTGTGGAGAGAGAAGCAGAGTTAACGTGACAGGTCCGTGACCATTCATCACTGATCTGAAAACTTAACTCTGCTTCTCCCTCTACAGATGTGGCCAGACTTGCTGAGTATTTCCAGCATTTATTGTTCTTACTTCAGATTTACAGCTTCCGCAGTATTTTGCTTTTATTATAACAATGACCCTTTGTTTCCTGCCACTGAGCCAATTTTGTATTTTTGTGTGGACAAGTTTCTCCTCAACTCCCCGCTAATCCTTCTGCCAAGCACTTTAAGTCACTGCCCCTTAGTCACTGATCTCTCTGCTCAGGTGAATAGAGTCGTCACCTCCACTCTATCCATGCCTCTCAAAATTATGTCCATTTCAATCAGATCTCCCTTCAGCCTTCTCTGTTCCAAGTAGAACAACGCCAGCCTATCTAATCTTGCTTCATAGCTGCATTTTTCCAGTCCTGGCAAACATCCTTGTAAATCTCCTCTGTACCCTCTCTACACATCCTTTGTGTAATGAGGTGACCAGAACTGCACACAGTACTCAGGTTGTGACTTAACCAATGATTTATACAGTTCCAGCATAACCTATCTGCTCTTGTATTCTATACCTCAGCTAATAAAGGAAAGGATTCCATATGCCTTCTTAACCACCTATCGACCTGACCTGCTACCTTCAGGACATCAGCGGACATTGACTCCAAGGTCCCTCACTTCCTCTACGCTTCTCAGCATTTTCCTATTAATCGTCTATCCCTTTGCCTTGTTTGACCTCAATTACATCATCTCATACTTAACCGGTTGAATTCCATTTGGTGCTTTTCTGCCATCAATATCTTCCTGCAGCCTAAAGCTATCTTCCTTGCTATCTACCACATGGCTAATTTGTGTGCCATCTGCACACATCTTGATCATGCCCCCTACATTTACTTTCAAATCGTTAATATATACTACTAAAAGCTGGGGACCCAGTACTGAGCCCTGTGGAACGCCACTGGAAACAGACCTCAAGTCAGTAAAACACCCGTCAACAATCACCCTTTGTTTCCTGCCACTGAGCCAATTTTGTATCCAGCTTGCTGCATTTCCCTGGATTCCATGGGATTTTATTTTTTTAACTAGTATGCCACATGGGACCTTGTCAAAAGCCTTGCCAAAATCCACGGAGACCATATCATCTGCACTACCCTCATCTATCATCCTTGCTACTTCGTTGAAAAATTCAATCAAGTTGTTCAAACAATATCTTCCCTTAGCAAATTCATGCTGACTGTCCTTGATTGACCTGAGCCTTTCTAAGTGACAATTTATCCTGTCTCTGAGAATAGATTCCAATCATTTTCCCACTGAGTTTACACTGACTGGCCTGCAACTATTTGGTCTATCCGTTGCTCCAATCCTCTGGCACTACACCTGCATCCAGTGAGGACTGGAAAATGATGGTCAGACCCTCTGCTATTTCCTCTCTCACTTCATTTGACAGCCTAGGATACATTTCATCAGGCCCTGGTGATTTATCAACTTTCAAGGATGCTAATCCCATTAATACTTCCTCTCTCCTATGTATATCACATCCAATAATTCACACTCCTACTCCTAAACCACAGTATCTGCATCGCCCCCACTTTTGTTAAGACAGATACAAAGTACTTATTATGAACCTTGGCAACATCTTCCGCCCCTACTCATGTATATCCACTTATGTATATAGATTTTCAGAAGGCCTGTAATCAAATGACATTTCATAGACTTGTTATGTCATGGATTAATGTGACAGTGATGGTGTGGATATGACACTGACTCAGGGACAGAAAGCAGCGAGAAGTGGTGAACAGTCATTGTTCAGACTGGAGGTGGAGGGGAGTATACAGTACTGTTTCTCACGGTTCAATTCACTCCACATGATATCAAGAAACTACTGAAGGCACTGGATACTGCAAAGGCTATGAGCCTTCACAATATTCCGGAAATAGTACTGAATACCTGTGCTGCAGAACTTCCATTCCCCCATCAAGCTGTTCCAGTACAGCTACAACATTGGCATCTAACCTGCAATGTGGAAAATTGCCCAGGTATGTCTTGTACACAAAAAGCAGGACAAGTCCAACATGGCCAATTGCAGCCCCATCAGCCTCCTCTCAATCATCAGAAAAGTGATGGAAGGTGTCATCGACACTGCCATCAAGCGGCACTTGCTTAGCAATAACCTGCTCAGTGACGCTCAGTTTGCATTCCGCCAGGGTCACAAAGCTCTTGACCTCATTGCAGCCTTGGCTCAAATTTGGACAAAGGAGCGGAACTCAAGAGGTGAGGTATGAGTGACTGCCCTGACATCAAGGCGGCATTTGACGAATCATCTCCGTTGACATTCAATGACATCACCATCGCTGAATCCCCCACTATCAACATCCCAGGGGCTACCATTGACCAGAAACTGAACAGGAATAGCCATATAAATACCATGGCTAAAAGAGCAGGTCATATGCGAGGAATCCTGAGGCGAGTAACTCACCTCCTGACTCCCCAAAGCCAGTCCACCATCTACAAGGCACAAGTCAGGAGTGTGATGGAATTCTCTCTGCTTGCCTGGATGGCTGCAGCTCCAACAACACTCAAGAAGCTCGGCACCATCCAGGAAAAGGCATCACATGATTGGCACGCCATCCACAACATTCACTCCCTCCACCACCGACGCACAGTGGCAGCAGTGTGTACCATCTGCAAGATGCACTGCAGCAACACACCAATGCACCTTCGACAGCACCTTCAAAACACACAACCTCTACCATATAGAAGGGCAAGGGCAGCAGATGTATGGAAACACCACCACCTGCAAATTCCCCTCCAAGCCACACACCATGCTGATTTGAAACTATCTTGCCGTTCCTTCACTGTCGCTGGGTCAAAATACTGGAACTTCCTTTCTAACAGCACTGTGGGTGTACCTACCCCACGTGGACTGCAGTGGTTCAAGAAGGCAGCTCACCACCACCTTCTCAAGGGTAATTAGGGATGGGCAATAAATGCTGGCCTGGCCAGCGATGTCCACATCCCATGAATGAATAAAAAAAATGATGCCAGAGAACTGAAGGGATGTAAACATTACACCCTGTTTAAAGAAGGGGAGGTTGGATAAGTCCTGTAACTATCAGTCTAATGTTGATTCTTGGAAAATTCTGGAGGCCATAACCCAGCACAAAAATATTTCTTGCTTGTAAAATCATATCTTAATAAATGACAAGCAGCAGGGATAGCTTCATGGAAAATCATTTCTGATAGTCTTGATAGTTTGTTGACAGAATTGTGAGTGTTAACGAGGATAGCGTGTTTCGTGTTATAGAATCATAGAATCGTTGAAAATTTAAGGCACAGAAAGAGGCCACTTGGCCCATCGTGGCTGTGCCAGCCGAAAGGTTATCCACCTATTCTTATCCCACCTTCCAGCATTTAATCCACAGCCCTGCAGATTATGACACTTGAGGTGCACATTCAGACTCTTTTTGAATCAGTAGAGGGTTTCTGCCTCAACCATCCTTTCAGGAAGTGAGTTCCAGACCCTCACTAAAAGCAAGGGACCCAATACCGAGCCCTATGGAAGACCACGGGAAAGTCCTCCAGTGAATACCCGTCAACAATTACCCTTTGTTTCCTGTCACTGAGACAATTTTGTATTTCTGGGTGAACATGTTTTTCCTCAACTCCCTTCTGAAAGTTCTACCTATCACTTTAAATCTATGTCCCCTAGTCACTGACCTTTCTGCTAAGGTGAATAGAGCCTTCACCTCCACTCTATCCAGGCTCCACAAAATTTTGTTCAGTTCAATCAGATCTCCCCTCAGCCTTCTCTGTTCCATGGAGAACAACCCCAGCCTATCCAATCTTTCCTCATAGCTGCATTTTTCCAGTCCGAGCAACATCCTCATAAATCTCCTGTGTACCGTCTCTCGTGCAATTACTTCCTTTCTGTAATGTGGTTACCAGAACTGCACAAAATATTCAAGATGTGGCCTAACCAATGATTTATACAGTTCCAGCAAAGCCTCCCAGCTCTTACATTCTATACCTCAGCTAAAAAGGGAAATGATTCCATATGCCTTCTTAACTGCCTTATTGACCTATCCTGCCATCTTCAGGGATATGTGAGCATTCACTCCAAAGTCCCTTACTTGCTCTACACTTCTCAGTATTGTCCTAGTAATCATGTATTCCTTTGCTTGTTTGAGCTCCTCACACTTATCCGGGTCGAATCCCATTTTGCTGCTCATCTGACCAGACCGTTAACATCTTCCTGCAGCCTTCTCGCTGTCGACTACACGGCCAATCTTTGTGTCGTCTGCAAAAGTCTAATTCATACCCCTTACATTTACGTCTAAATCTTTAGTATGACCACAAAAAGCAGGGGAACCATTACTGAGCCCTGTGGAATGACACTGGAAACAGTCCTCCAGTCGCAAAAATACTTGTCAATAATTACCCTTTGTTTCCTGCCACTGAGCCAATTTTGTATCTGCCTTGCTGCATTTCTCTGGATGCCATGGGATTTTATTTTTTGAACCAGTCTCTCATGTGGGACTTTGTCAGAAGCCTTGCTAATATCCATGTAGACCACATCAACTGCACTACCCTCATCTATATTCCTTGTAACATCTTCAAAAAATTCGATCAATTTGGTCAAACAAGAGCGTCCCTTAACAAATCCATGCTGACTATCTTTGAAAAACCTGTGCCTCTCTAAGTGACAGTTTATCCCGTCTCTCAGAATAGATTCCAATAATTTGCCCACTACTGAGGTTAGACTGACTGGCCTGTAATTATTCAGACTATCCTTCGCTCCCTTTTTAAACAGAGGTACAATGTTAGCAATTCTCCAATACTCCAGCATCACAACTGTATCTAGTGAGGATTGGAAAATGATGGTGGGCAGACCCTCTGCTATTTCTTCTCTTGCTTCTTCGAACAGCCTGGGGTACATTTCATCCGGCTGTGGTTATTTTTCAACTTTCAAGGATACTAATCCCATTAATACTTCCTCTCTCCCTATGTTTAACACATCCAATAATTCACACTCCTCCTCCTTAACGACAATATCTAAATCCCCCCTCTTTTTTGAAGACATACGCAACGTGTTCAATAAAGAACCATACCAATATCTTCCACCCTTATACAAAGGTTACCTTTCTGATCTATTATGGGTCCTACTCTCCCCTTAGTTATCCTCTTACTCGTAATGTATTGAGAAAACATCTTTGGGTTCACCTTGATTTTGCTTGCCAATATTATTTCATTCCCTCTCTTTCATTTCCTAATTTCCTTTTGGATTTGACCCCTCCACTTTCTAAACTCCTCACAACTTTCTGTAGTATTGAGTTCTCAGTGTCGGATATATGCTTCCCTTTTCTGTCTTATCCGACCTTGTTGGCACCTTGACATCCATGGGACTCGAGATTTGGCCGACTCACCCTTATTCTTTGTGGGAACATGCTTATCCTGAACCTCTTGCATCTCCCCTTTGAATGCCTCCCACTGCTCTGAGACTGAATTACCTTCAAGCAGCTGTTTCCAGTCCACTTTTGCTCCACAGTTTAGTAATATCAGCCTTGCCCCAATGAGAACTCTAACTGCTGATATATCTCTTGTCCTGGTCCATAATTATGTTAAAACTAACTGAATTATGATCATTCCCACCAAAATGCTCTCCCACTGCTACTCCTTCCACCTGCTCATCTTCATTTCCTAAAACAATGTCTAAAATGGCACCTTCTCTTGTTGGACTTGTTACATCCTTGTCAAAAACGTTCTCCTGAATGCACCCCAAGATTTCTGCTCCTTCAATTCTTTTCATACTAAAATTATCCCAGTTAATATTGGGGTAATGAAAATCTCCTACTATTACTGCCCTATTGTTCTTGCACTTCTCAGAGAGGTGCCTACATATCTGCTCTTCCATCTCCTTCTGACTATTTGACTGTCGAGATAACACTCCCAGCAGTGTGATTGACCCTTTTTGGTTCCTTTGCTCAATCCATATGGTCTCACTTGATGAACCTTCCAACATATCATCCCTCCTCACAGCTGCAATAGATACCTTGACCAAAATTGTCACTCCCCCTCCTTTCTTATCACCTTCCCCATCGCGTCTGAAAATCCGGTAACCAGGAACGTTGAGCTGCCATTCCTGTCCCTCCTTAAGCCGTGTTTCTGTAATAGCTATGATACCATACTACCACGTGTCTATCTGTGCCCTCAGCTCATCTGCTTTATTTGCTATACCCCTTGCATTGAAATAGATACCCTTGAGCACTGCTAAGCTCTTCATCTTTATTTTATAACCTTTGTTTCCTCTGTCTTCCAGACTCATCCATTAATTTTCCGCCTTCCATTTTCATTGCTGATTTTGTCCCGGCTGAGTCTACCCTCAGGTCCCCATCCCCCTACCAAACTAGTTTAAACCCTCCCCAACAGTACTCGCAAAACGTTCCACAAGGAACCCAGTCCCGACTCTGTTCAGGTGCAAATCTTCCGGCCTATACAGGACCCATCTCGCCCAGAGCTGGTCCCAGTTTCCCAGGAATATGAAGCCCTCCTTTCTGCACCATATTTCCAGCCAAACATCCATCTGTCTTATCTTTCTATTTCTGTGCTCAGTTGTGCATGGCATTGGGAGTAATCCGGAGATTGCTACTTTTGACGTCCTGCTTGTCAATTTCTTTAATTGCTCCCAAATTCTGACCAGAGGACAACATTCCTCTTTCTACTGATGTCGTTGGTTCCGATGTGAACCACGACTTCTGGCTGTTCCCCTTCACCTTCAGGATGCTCTACAGTCGCTCAGTGACATCCTTGACCCTGGCAACAGGGAGGCAACACACCATTCTGGATTCACGTCTGAGGCCACAGAAACGCCTGTCTGTTCCCCTGACTATTGAACCACCGATCGCTATGGCTCTTTCAGTCATCCCTGTATCCCACTCTGCAGTTGAGCCACCCGTGGTGCCATGGACTTGGCTCTGGCTGTACTCTTCAGCTGAAGCATCATTTTCCTCAGTATTCAGAACTGAATACCTGTTGGAGAGTGAGATGCACTCAGGGGTCTCCTGCACTACCTGCCTGATTCTTTTTGACTGTCTGGTGATCACCCATTCCCTCTCTCCCTGCATACTCCTAAGCAGAGGGGTGACCACATCTGTAAACATGCTAAAGCTGAATAAACTGGTATATGAGAAGGAAGAATGTGCAGGGTTACGGGAAAAAGGCAGGGAATGGGATTAGGTGAATTGCTTATGCGGAGAGCCGGTGCAGACACGACGGGCTGAATAGTTCCTTTTGTGCGGTAATAACATTGTAATGCGCTGTCTCAGATGGGTGTATTGGTGGAGAATGGGGGATCCATGGTGGGAAAGGGAAGTTGTCCTATGGGAACCGAAATCGTAGCAAGAATTGTCCTGGTCGAGGGCATCCTGGAAATATCATCCCTGCTTCCTCCAGCTCCTGAAGTGTCCTCCGGATTCCTGGTGCCAATGACTGTGTCCTCATGACGGTGATGATATGAAGGGTGCAGCAGAACACCATAAACTTGGACACCTGATCCAATGTGTAGTGGAGGGCTCCTCCCGAGCGGTTCAGACATCGGAAGAATTGCTTCATCACACCGATGGTCTATTCCTGGTGACCCCATTGCCCACGTTATACACAAGTTAATTGTGTGATGTTGGTTGGCGGTGGGAGGTGGTTTGGGGGAGTAGAAACATGAGCTGTGTCCAAAGTGGGATTCCTTTGTCTCCGAGGAGCCACATTCTGAATCAGCATGGAGACCGAAGTGTTGGGACCGGCTGACTGCTTCAGAATGAAGGTATGGTGGCTGCTGCCAGGATAGTGGACATTCATCAATATGATGTACTGGGCATGCTCTCACACCAACTGTACACTAATGGAGTGAGAGTTCTTCCAGTTCCTGTGACTCGCCCTATTGAAATGGGGGCCCGGAGGAGCAACCTACACCATCAGCAATCCCGCTATCCTGACAAAGCCACGGGATCTCGCATCCTGCTTCTCCCTGCTGAGGGAGAAATGATGACAGAGATGGTCACCCTCACCTCCCAGAATTATCACTGGACAACACACAGGCCTCGCAACTACTGGTCAGTTAGTGTAACATCAGTTGTGAGTAAGGTTTTAGAAACAATAATAAGGGAAAAAGGGCAAAACACTCTTGGAGAGGTTTGAGTTATTTAAGGATTGTCAGCACGGATTTCTAAAAGACAGATTATGCTTGATGAACGAATTGAATTTATTTTGATGATCAGAGAAGGTTGATGAAGGGAATGTGGTGGATGTTGTCTACATGGATTTTATGAAAGTTTTTGACGAAGAACCAAACAAAAGCTTGGTTAACAAAATTGAAGCTCATGGAATAGCATCCAATTGGATCAAAAATTGTCCAAAGGACAACAAAAAGAGGCTTGTGTTAAATGGTTGTTTTTCAGACTGGAGGATGGTAGACAGTGATGTTCCCCAAGGTTCAGTGCTCGGAATACTGATTTATTTATTTATTTTTGCTGTATGTAAATGATCCTGGAATACAGAGTAGAATTTCAAAATTTTCCGAAGATACCAAACTTGGAGGAGTGGTAAGCAGTGAGGATGATACAAACTGCCTGCAACAGGAGAGAGATCGGCAAGCAGAATGGACAGAGAAGTGGCAGGTAGAATTTAATAAAGAGGAGTGTGAGCTGATGCATTTGAACAGAAGGAATAGGAAGGCAATATAGACTTAATGACACAGTTCTAACGTTTATGCCAGAACAGAAGGATCTGGGGCTCCATATGCATTGATCTGGGCAGGACCTGTTTGGTGAGTGTTTAGCAAAATATCGACCACACTTGGAATATTCTGTTCTGTTCTGGTCGCCTCATTATAGGAAGGATGTGGAAGCTTTCGAGAGGGTGCAGAGGAGATTTAACAGGATGCTGCCTGGACTGGAGGGCATGTCCTGCGAAGAAAGATTGAGGGAGCGAGGTCTTTTCTCATTGGAGCGAAGAAGGATGAGAGGTGACTTGATAGAGGTGTACAAGATGATGAGAGGCATAGATAGAGTGGATAGCCAGAGACTTTTTCCCAGGGTGGAAAGGGCTATCACCAGGGGGCATAATTTTAAGGTGATTGGAGGAAAGTTTCGGGGAGATGTCAGAGGTAGGTTTTTTTCACAGAGAGTGGTGGGTGTGTGGAATGCGCTGCCAGCGGTGGTAGTAGAAGCAGATACATTAGGGGCATTTAAGCGACTCTTGGATAGGTACATGGATGATAGTAGAATGACGGGTAGGTAGTTAGTTTGATCTTAGAGTAGGTTAAAGGTTCGGCACAACATCGTGGGCCGAAGGGCCTGTACTGTGTGTACTGTTATATGTTCTATGTTCTATCTTGGGATTTATCATCAGAGACAAAGATACAAAATAAGGGAAGTTATGCAGAACCTTCATAAAGCTTTGGTTAGGCCCCAACTAGAGAACTGTGTCCAGTTCTGGTCACCACATTTTACGAAGGATGTGAAGGTCCTTGGGAGGGTGCAGAGGAGATTTAACAAAATGGTTCCAGGAATTGGTGCCGGGGTGGGGGGGGGGGGGGGTGCGGGGGGGAGCGGGATGGTCAGTTACAAGGTTACTTTGGAGAAGATGGAGATGTTCTTTCTGGAGTAAAGGAGATTGAGAGAGATTTGATAGAGGGGTCCAAGATTATGATAGACTTAGATAAGAAAGACAAGGAAAAACTGTTCCCATTAACTGATGAAACACGGACTAGGGGACACAGATGGAAGGTTTGGGATAAGGGATGCAGGGGGAAAATGCGGAAGAACTTTTTTACACAGTTGACGTTAATGAGCTGGAACTCACTGCCCATGAGGGTGGTGGAAGACGAGACAATCAATGATTTCAAAAGGAAACTGGTTGGACACCTGAAGGAAATGAACTTGCAGGGATATGGGGATTGTGCGGGGGAGTGGGACTGTCTGGATTGTTCCAGCAGAGCTGGCATGGAGGTACCGAATGGCCTCCTTATGTGTTGTAAATGACTCTATGACAGTATTTTGGATATGTCTCCGGCTCCTGCCTGGAAAGATCCAGATACAGAGAGTTTCAATGAAGCTGTGACCTTAACAGCCCCTGACAGATCCGTCCTCACACTGGTGAGAGGCTCCAGGTCGTGTTACAGGAGGTGTCACAGCTCTGTGACCATCTCCTTATTGAATCAGAGTCACCTCACACACTGCTCCTGGGTTCGGTGCAGGTAGGAAAATTGCTCTTGGAAAACCCGGGGTGGGTCGGGCAACGCCACCTCCTCCACCCTCTTTACAGAGCTTCCCCTCTCTGCTGTCTCTACTCCAAGTGTTGGTCATGTTACAGATACAGCGACACTGTAACTACAGTCCGCATACCTCGTCCAGAGTTGGGTCACCAAATCCTCTGTCCTTCCTGAATGTCTGCAGCAGCTCACAACACAACCTCCAAAAAACCATCCACAGAACCTCCACTAACTTTACAATAGCAGAAGTAAGTCAAAAGCTGTAAGTTGGATGCCTGGTGCTTTTAAATAACACTAGAGGGGGTACCTCGTGCTGCTGAATGTATGTTCAGCTGAGAGTGACTAACACAGGCGATCAGTGGACATGCACAGACCAAGTTTCAAAGACGTACATCAAAGTTCCCGGTATGGTGCATTGACATCACTTTCAAATCCATCCTCAAAGGGACAACACATATATGGTACGATTGAGCTAGTGCCCTGCCCAGCTTGGGACACTGTGCTGGCCACACTAGAATTGACCGGCTGTGAGGACCACACGAATAGAACATAGATGATACGAGTTTGCTGGAGCCCTGCCCAGCATGGGGTATTGTGCACTAGCAGTGGTCGGCTCTGCGGTTCTCATCATTTTATGTATCCCAGCTTCTGTACCGTCAGCACCAGTAGTGCTGCAGAGTCTAAAATCGTGGCTCTGGACAGATACAGAGGGAAATAAATTCACTTTAAAAGGAGAACTGAAAAAAGATTGATGTCAAAAGAGTTGCAGGAATATGGGAAATGGACAGGGAAATGGGACTAACTGGAGGGGTGGGCCATGGAGAGATTCAAACACAGGAATGAGAATATTAAAATTAAGGTGCTGCCAGACTGGGAGCCAATGTCGATCAGTGAACACAGGGGTGATGGGTGATCGGGATTTGGTGTGAGTTAGGATACAGGCAGCAGAGTTCTGGATGGGCTGTGGTTTATGGAGGTTTATAACTGGGAGGGTGACCAGGATAGAATTGGAATAGTCCAGTGTGGATTTAACGGTAACACGGATGAGGGTTTTGCAGCAGATGGGCTGAGGCAGAAGTGGAGACGGGTGATATTACAGAGGTGTTAGTAGGCAGGGTTGGTGATGGAAAGAATATGGAGATGATTTCAGCTCAGGTTTAAATATAACACAGAAGTTGTAAACTGTCTCGTTCAAGCTCAGATATTGGGCAGAGTGGAGTATGTGCTTCCCAGATAGGGGATGGAGTTTGTGATGGAGACCAATGATACTGGCTTCGGTATTCCCCAAATTTACATTGCAGAACAGTATTTCATTGAAACAGGGTTTACAGATCTCCTAGCCTGAAATAGAGACAGCAACAGCAGCAAAGATGAGAGAGTAAATGACAAGAACTGTAATACAGTTGAGAATGGTTTATAAAGCAAATAGGTGGAGATATTCACCAGGCATAACAACGGCAGCAAGAAGGGCAGAGTAAATTACAGGAGCAGTAATGCTGTTAAACATGGTTTAAAGAATTAATAGCCAGATAGAGAGACTTACCAGTGACACCAATAATAGCCAGGATGGGATAGTAAATGTATTGAATAATCTTCAGTACGAGATAGATACGGAAGTTTAATGAGTAAAAATCATAATATGTAGAAAGAGAGTAAAGATCCGAGGATAAACTCCTGTCCATTGTTGTAAGATTCCAATCTATTGTTCTCAGATTCTGACCCATTGTTGTAACATTCCAGTCTTTTGTTCTCAGCTTCTGATCTATCCTCTCTCTATCTCTCTGGAGCAGTTGATCTCTGTCAGTGCCGGAGCTGATGCTCCCACTGACACTATGGAATAACACATTGAAAGAAGCCCCTTATTAATAGAAGATGGAAAACACAATTAGGGTCCATGGAGACTGACATTAATTACAGTCACGGAACAAACAGATTCAGTTAACGCTTTTCAATCCAACACTTTTTGTACCACAATAAAGTTGAACATTTACCCAGTCTGGATGGAATGTATGAGGGTTGCTGAGGGAAGGAATGCTGGAAATAGCCGAGGCACTGGCCAGAATATTCCAATCCCTCTTGGATATGGGCGGGATGACAGATTTCCACAGGCGAACCACTCTCTGGGTGAAGGAACTTCTCCTCATCTCAGTCCTGAAAGTTTTACCCCGTATCCTTAGACTATGAGCCCTAGTTCGGGAGTCCCCCACTATCGGGAACATCCTTCCTGCATCTACCCTGTCAAGTCCTGTTAGAATGTTATGGGTTTCGATGAGATCCCTCCTCACTCTTCTGAATTCCAGTGAATAGAATCCTAATATCTCTCCTCATACGACAGTCCTACCACCCCAGAAATCAGTCTGCTAAAATTCTACTGCATTCCCTCTATAGCAAGAACATCCTTCCTCAGATAAGGAGACCAAAACTGCACACATTATTCCAAGTGCAGCCTCACCAAGGCCCTGGATAATTGCAGCAAAACATCCCTGCTCCTGTACTCGAATCCTGTCTCTATGAAGGCCAACATAACATTCGCCTTTTTCTGCCGCCTGTTGCAGCTGCATGCTTACCTTCAGTGACTGGTGTACGAGAACACCCAGGTCTCGCTGCATATTCCCCTCTCTCAGTTTATAGCCGTTCAGATAATAATTTGTCGTCCTGTTTTTGCTAGTAAAGTGGATAACCTCACATGTATCCACATTATACTGCATCTACCATGCATTTGCCCACTCACTCAACTTGTCCAAATCACCCTGAAGCCTCTCTGCATCCTCCTCACAACTCACCCTCACACCCAATTTTGTATCATCTGCAAATTTGGAGATATTACATTTAGTTTCCTCATCTAAATCATTAATATATATTGTGAATAGCTGGGGTCCAAGCTCCGATCCCTGCGGTACCCCCACTAGTCACTGCCTGCCATTCAGAAAAAGATCTGTATGTTCCAATGCTTTGTTTCCTGTCTTCCAACCAATTTTCTATCCATCGCAATACACTTCCCCTTGTCTCGTTCACTTTATTTTTACACGCTAAACCCTTACGTGAAACTTTGTCGAGAGCCTTCTAAAAATGCAACTAAACCACATCCACTGGCTCCCCCTCATCAACTCTACTAGTTACATCCTCGAAGAATTCTAGTAGATTTATCAAACATGATTTCCCTTTCATAAATCCGTGCCTACTCTGTCCAATTCTACCATGGTTCTCCAAATGCTCTGCTAAAAATCTTTGATAATGGACTCCAGGATTCCCCCCACGACCGATGTCAGGCTGACTGGTCTACAATTTCCTGCTTTCTCTCTACCTCCCTTTTTGAATAGTGGGGTAACATTAGCTACCTTCCAATCTGTAGGAACTGTTCCAGAGTCCATAGAATCTTGGATGATGACCACCAATGCATCCACTATGTATAGGGCCACTTCCTTAAGTACTCTGGGATGTAGATTACTAGGACCTGGGGATTTATCGGCCTTCAATACCATCAACTTCCCCAACACCATTTCTCTACTAATACTGATTTCTTTCAGTTCCACTCTCTCACTAAACCCTGTATTCACCAACATTTCTGGTATGATATTGGTGTCCTCCTTTGTGAAGACAGAACTAAAGGATGCATTTAGTTGGTCAGCCATTTCTTTGTTTCCCAAAATAAATTTCCCTGTTTCTGACTGTAACGGACCTACATTTGTCTTCGCCAATCTTTTCCGCTTCACATACCTATAGATTCATTTACAGTCAGTTTTTATGTTCCCCACAAGCTGACACTCGTACTCCATTTTCCCCTTCTCAATCAATTCCTTGGTGCTCTTTTGCTGAATTTTAAACTGCTCCCAATCTTCAGGTCTGTTGTTTTTTCCTGGCAAATTTATATGCCTCTGCCTTGGATCTAATGCTATCTCTAATTTTCCTTGTAAGCCATGATTTGGCTACCTTGTTAGTTTTACTTTTGTGCCAGACAGGATTAACAATTGTTGCAGTTCGTTCATGCGCTCTTTGAATGTTTGTCATTGCCTATCCAGGGTCATCTCTTTAAGTAACATTTCCCAATGTATCATCGATAACTCATGCCTCATACCTTCGTAGCTTACTTTATTAAGATTCACGACCATAGTCTCAGAATCAACTAGGTCATGAAGAATTCTATCATATTATGGTCGCTCATCCCCAAGGGATCTCGCACAACTGGATTGTCAATTATTCCTCTCTCATTACACAATAACCAGTCCAGGATGGCCTGTTCTCCAGCTGGTTACTCAAAGAATTGGTCCTAAAAACCATCCCGTATATTCTCCAGGAATTCCTCCACAATGTATTGTGACCAATTTGATTTGCCCAATCTATATGCAGAGTCAGGAAACCCATAATTACAGATGTTCCTTTATCGGTTGCGTCTCTAATTTCCTGTTCAATGCCATTCCCAAATTCAGCACTACAGTCTGGGGGTCTATATACAACCCCCACTAACGTTTTTTGCCCTTTCGAGTTTCTCAGCTCTACCCATACAGATTCGATATCGTCAGAGCTAATATCCTGCCTCACTATTGCGTTCATTTCCTCTTTAACCAGCAATGCAACTCCCCCAAGGGTGGTGTGAATATTTGGTAGGAAGCTCATCTCAAGATATCTCAAGGTTAGCTATGTAAACAAGTTAGTGAACAGTTTAAGTTAGTCTCAAACATTTACAAAGGAGAGGGATGGAGTGTGTAACTAGGAAATGTTTGGAGCAGAGACAGAAAACAATGACTTCAATCTTCTCAATATTTAATTGACATTGCAGATGTGTGAGGTAATACATTTTGAAAGGATGAATGAAGAGGGACAATACAAGTTAAATGGTACAACTATAAAGATGGTGAAATAACAGAGACACCTGGGGTGCTTGAACACATATCTTTGCAGGTGGCAGGAAAGGTTAACTAAACAGTTAATAAACATATGGGATCCTAGGGTTTATAAATAGAGGCAAAAAGAACAAAAGCAAGGACATTATGTGAAACATATATAAAATACTAGTTCAGCTGCACCTGGAGTCTTGTGTCGAATACTGGGAACCACACTTTAGGGAGGACATGAAGCCTTCGGAGAGGGTACAGTACTGTTTTACTAGAATTTGTCCAGGCATGAGGGATTACAGTTATGTAGCTGGGGTTGTTCTCCTCAGAGCAGAGAACTTTCAGAGGAGATTTGATTGAGGTGTTTAACATTAGGAAGGGTTTAGATAAATTAAATAAAGAGAAACTGTTTCCAATGTCCAAGGGACCGGTAATCAGAGACACAGATTTAAGGCGATTGGTAAAAGAAGCAGACATGAGGATTTTGCTTCTGAGTGGTTTGGATTTGGAATGCACTGTCTGATAGGCTGATGGATACAGATTTAATAGTAGATCCCAAAAGGGAATTGGATAAATATCTGATGCAGAAAAAATGTTAGGATATAGTGAAAGAGTCAGGGAGTGGGAGTAACTGGATTGCTCTTTGAAAGGGCCAGCACTGATTTGATGGGTGGAATGACATCATTCAGGTTGTGCTATTCTATCATTCTGTGATGATTCCCACCTGGACTTTCACAATTTTCCTATCCTTTCAACAGTTGTTTGATGAAGTACCACATAACAACCGTGTTACCGAATTGGTAACACATGGGATTAAAGGACCAATGTCAGCCGTGGCTCAGTTTGTATCTCTCTCCCCTTTCAGATTCTAGGATCAAGTGTCACTGCAGGACTTGATCACAAGGATCAAGGCTGACAATGCAGTGCAGCACTGAGGTAGTGTTGCACTGTCAGAGGTGCCGTCTTTTGAACAAAAAGTTCAGCCAACGCCCCACCTGCACTAAAATAAAAGCAAAAGGACTCTCAGGTGGAAGTTAAAGATCCCATTGGATTATTTCAAAGACGCAGAGGGGAATTATCCCCAGTGCCCTGGTCAAGATTTACCATTCAATCAACATCACAAAAACAGATCTGATCATCATCACATTGCTACTTGTCGGATCTTACAGTGCAGAAATTGTCTGCCTGTTTCCCACATTACAAGAGTGACTACGCTTTAAGAAGTTCTCATTGTGTGTAAGGTGCTTTGTGACGTCTGATGGCCATGAAAGGCACTATATAAATGCAGCTTTCAAAAAAAAATCAATGCCAGCATGCAGGAAATTATCTAATTTGACAGAAAGCATAGAGTATTGGAGAATGGTTATTGTTCAGTCTGGAGGGAAGTACACAGTGGGGTTCCCCAGGGTCACAGTCGGGATCACTGTTGCTGTATGTTATTGCCGTTGGTTTGTGTACAGGGGGGATAATGTCAACGTTTTCAGATGGACATAAGCGCAGAAATGTTAATAAACAGTGAGAAGGATAGTAACAGACTTCAGGAAGACAGAAACTGACTGGTGAAATGGACAGGAACATGGCAGATATAATTTAACACAGTGAAATGTGAAGTGAGACATTTGGGTAGGAAGTATGAGGAGAAACAATATAAACTAAATGGTACCATTATAAAGTGGGTGGAGGATTAGAGAGACTGGGGGTGTACACACACAGAGATCCTTGAAGGTAACATGTAGTGTCCTCGGTGTTATAGAGAGAGATACAGAGTAATAAAATTCAAGAGGAAATGCTGATCTTTATACATCATTGGTTAGGTCCCAGCTGGAGAATTGTGTCCAATTCTGATCACTACACTTTGATAAGGATGTCAAGGACTTAGTGAAGATACAGAGGTGATTTCCTGGAATGGTACCAGGGATCTGGGAATTCAGTTATGTGGAGAGATTGGAAAGGTTGGGATTGTTCTCTTTAGCGCAGTGAAGGGTAAGAGGAGATTTAATATAGAATTCAAAATCATGAGGGGTTTTGATAGAGTATTTAATGTGAAACTGTTTCCAGTGTCAGAAAGTTCAGTGTTAAGAAGACACAGATTGAAGGTAATTGACAAAGAAGCAGAGGTGAAATGAGGAGAATTTTCTTCCACAGCAACTTGTTGGGATCTGGAATTCACTGCCTAAAAACATGGTGGAAGCAGATTCAATAATTTTTCAGAAAGGAATTTAACAAATATACGAAAAGAAAAAATAAACGGGAGTCTGTGGGAAGAGGATGGGATAGGAACTAATTAAACACTTCTCTCACAGCGACAGCACTGACACAATGGGGCGAATAGCCTCCTTCTGTGCTACATAAATCTCTGATTCTGAGAGTAAGAGAAAGAGAAAGAAGCGAAAGGGCGAGAGAGAGTGAGAGGGAGGGTGAAAAGGGGAAAGGGAAATAGAGACAGAGTGAAAGGAAGCTTTGCACCCGTTTTCGGGCGCAGGGATTGTGATTCGTGATCTTCCCATGCCCGTTCCTGTTGAGGCAGGTGACACACAAACTTCATGCTGCCTCCTTATTTCCATGAATTCTACGTGACCCTCAGGGTGAACTACCCTGCTCACTCTCTGCACATTTAACAGGAAACTAACTGAATGTGAGGCTGGCATGTGTTTCAGCCAGGATTCAGCTCTTAAAGGCAGTCTGTCCATCTTAAAGAGAAGCTGCATAGATTCACAGTCGGCTGCTGTTGCTGACAGTGATTTCTGCAATTGGAGACAAGGTAAATGGAACACTAGGACAGAGAGATGGCTCTGCGGTTCATGGATGTGGTGCTAGAGGCCTTAGTCATGGAGGGTGATAGGAGAAGAGAGCACATGTTTCTGTGGGTTGGGGTGGAGACCCTCAAGGAACGCCCTCCTCAGGGAATGGGAGCAGTGGCCAGGGAGGTCAATGCAAGAGGTCTGGCCCCGAGGACCTGAACCAGAGCCAGAAGAAGTTTAATGAGCTCACACGGGTGGTCAATGTCAGTGAATTCATCACCACATGACACCTCCTACCCCCAACACCACCAACCTCTCACACTGCTCAAAGTACCACACCCCCATCACTCACCCATCAGCTGTCCCTAAACTCAGTACTCACACTCAGCATTCACATACTCCACCTCACCCACACACACCTTCCACTGATGCCATCCTCACACCCACCTCTCACTGCCTCCACATACCTCCAGCTATTCAGCTATGGTAGGCACATCACCCAAACACAGTGCAACACAATCACTGACATTCTGCCCTCTCTCTTACAGGAGAAGGCGGCCCCTAATCACAGGGATCAGCAGTGAACCGACAAGGGGCCTGGCGTACCTTAATCCCCTGAGCCTGAGGGAGGAGATGGTTCTCCATATCATGGGACCAGCTGTGACAGAGCCCGTAGCATCCGGCATCACCTAGAGCATTCAGGATGATGCTTTGCTCCTGTCTTATGTCCCTTCCTAACTCCCACCTCCCCTCATCCTGCTGTCTGGAATGACCTGCAAGTTGTAGCCATTGATAGAGTCATAAAGTCTTTGAGTTATTTAGAGCACAGAAGGAGGCCATTCGGCTAATCGTGTCCATGCTAACTCTCCACGGAACTGTCGAGTGTGTGCCACCACCTCCCGCCCCCCACCACCCCCGCACCCCCCGCATGATCCCCGTATCTCTGCAAGTCTATTTCACTCAGATGGCAAACCAATTTCCTCTTGAAGTCATTTTTGTTGTCTCCTCATCCACCACCATTGTGGGCAGCGAGATCCAGGTGATTAATACCAACTGTGTAAAAAGGTTTTTCCTCATATTCCCCCTTCATCTTCAGACCAAAACCTTCAATTTGTATCCCCTAGTCTTTGTATCATTTGTTAATCGGAACATTCTTTCCTTGTCTAACTGATCTAAGTGAGATTAACAGCCTGAGTAACAGGAACCAGAGAGTAGTGATGAACAGTTATTTCTCAGATTGGAGGAAGGTTTATAGTGGGGTTCCCCAGGGGTCGGTGATAGGGCCACTGTTTTTCTTGATCTATATTAATGACCTGTACTTTGGTCTACAGGGCACAATTTCAAAATTTGCAGGCGACAGAATACTTGGCATTATTGTGAACAAAGAGGAGGACAGTGATGGACTTCAAGAGGACAGAGATAGGCAGGTGGAATGGGAGGACACGTGGCAAATGAAATTTAATGTGGAGACGTGTGAAGTGATTCATTTTGGCTGCAAGACCGCGAAGAAGCAATAGAAGATAAAGGATACAATTCTAAAGGGTATGCAGGAGCAGAGAGACCTGGGGGCTATATATGATCCTATTGTTGGAGGTGGCAGGCAGGTTTAGAAAGCAGTCAGTAAGGCATTCAGAATCCTGGGTTTAATAAATAGAGAGAGAGAGTACAATAGCAAGGAAGCTTTGATGAAGCTTTATAAAACACTGCCTCCGTCTCAACTGGAATATTGTGTCCAGTCCTGGGCATCACAGTTCAGGAAGGTTGTGAAGGCATTAGAGAGAGTGCAGCAAAGATTTATGGGAATGGATTCAGGAATGAGAAATTCTGTTCTATGGATAGATTGGGGATGCTGGGGCTGTTCTGCTTGAAGAAAAAGTGAAGAGGAGATTTGACAGAAGTGTTCAAAGTTATAAGGGAAATGGAACGGGTGGATCGGGAGAAACTGTTCCCATTGGCGGATGGATCAAGACCAGAGGACCCTGATTTAAGGTGATTGGTATAAGAACTAAAGGTGACAAGAGTGAGTGGTTAGAATCTGGAATGAACTGCCTGAGAGTGTGGTGGAGGCAAATTCAAACGTAATTTTCAAAAGGTAATTGGATAATTATCTGAAGATAAAAAAAAATTGCAGGTCTTTGGGAAAAGGCAGGGGCAGTGGGACAAGCTGAGTGACTTTCACAGAGATCCAACATGGACATAAAGGGGCGAATGGCCTCCTTCTGTGCTGTAACATTCCTATGAGACTGTGACTCGCCACGTGCAGATTCCGAATCTACACCAGCCTCGAAGGTACACGCAGTGTTAATATTTGAGCTGGTGACTGTGAGTATCAGACCAAGTGATGGGACTTCACCATCAGTGCTGTGCTGCTGCTCTCTCTCTGTCTCCTGGAGCTCCTGTGACTGGGAAGCTGGCAGTTTTGGGTTATCAATGGAAAGTATGAAACCATCTGCTTCACGAATGTCCTTTGGGGAAGGAAATCTGCTGTCCTTACCTGGTCTGGACTACATGTGACTCCAGACCCACAGCAATGTGGTTGACTTTTAACTGCCCTCTGAAATGGCCTAGCAAGCCACTCAGTTCAAAGGCAAATCGGGATGGGCAGCAAATGCTATTCTTGACAGTGACACACAAATTCATGGAAGGATAAAAAAAAGATCATAAGGTTTGGGGTGAGGAATTATGGTGGGATGGAAAGCAGGACGGCCATGGTTCCATGAGTGGAGTCTCAAAATTTCCGATGACACAAAATTTGGAGGAGGGCAAAGAATCAGACACGCAAGCGGACTGGACAGACTACTGGCAGATGGAAGTTAATAGAGAGGAGTGTGAGGTGATGCATTTTGGCAGTAGGAATAGAGAGAGGTTACATAGACTAATAGTACAGTTCTAAAGAGTGGGCATGAGCAGATAAACCTGCTGGTGAAGGTAACAGGACATATTGAGAATGGTCAGCAAAGTATATGGGATTTGGGTTTAAAACAGAGGCATTGAGGACAAAAGCAGGGACGTATGCAGAACATTTACAGAACATTGGTTAGGCTCCAACAGGAATATACTGTCCAGTTCTGGTCACCACACATGGGGAAGGGTGTGAGTGCCCTTGAGAGGGGGAGCGGAGGTTAGATACAAAGTTAGTTTAGAAAATGTGCCTTTGTTTGCCTTCGAACAAAAGAGTGGAGATTTTATCGAGGTGTATGAGATTATGACAGGCTTAGATAAGTTAGACAAGGAAAACTGTCCCTATTAACTTTTGCGAGGAGCAGCCTTGATAGAACGGGGTGCGGAGCGGACTTTCAGCTGAGCGGTCAATTTCAGTAAGTTACAAGTTAATCCCTTTTTTGTTTCGGAGGACCGGGGACTGCTGGGTAGCGGAAAACTATTTATTTGGGCAGTTTTAAAATCTTTGTCTTTTGCGAGGAGCAGCCTTGATAGAACGGGGTGCGGAGCGGACTTTCAGCTGAGCGGTCAATTTCAGTAAGTTACAAGTTAATCCCTTTTTTGTTTCGGAGGACCAGGGACTGCTGGGTAGGGGAAAACTATTTATTTGGGCAGTTTTAAAATCTTTGTCTTTTGCGAGGAGCAGCCTTGATAGAACGGGGTGCGGAGCGGACTTTCAGCTGAGCGGTCAATTTCAGTAAGTTCCAAGTTAATCCCTTTTTTGTTTCGGAGGACCGGGGACTGCTGGGTAGGGGAAAACTATTTATTTGGGCAGTTTGAAAATCTTTGTCTTTTGCGAGGAGCAGCCTTGATAGAACGGGGTGCGGTGCGGACTTTCAGCTGAGCGGTCAATTTCAGTAAGTTACAAGTTAATCCCTTTTTTGTTTCGGAGGACCGGGGACTGCTGGGTAGGGGAAAACTATTTATTTGGGCAGTTTTAAAATCTTTGTCTTTTGCGAGGAGCAGCCTTGATAGAACGGGGTGCGGAGCGGACTTTCAGCTGAGCGGTCAATTTCAGTAAGTTACAAGTTAATCCCTTTTTTGTTTCGGAGGACCGGGGACTGCTGGGTAGGGGAAAACTATTTATTTGGGCAGTTTTAAAATCTTTTGCGAGGAGCAGCCTTGATAGAACGGGGTGCGGAGCGGACTTTCAGCTGAGTGGTCAATTTCAGTAAGTTACAAGTTAATCCCTTTTTTGTTTCGGAGGACCGGGGACTGCTGGGTAGGGGAAAACTATTTATTTGGGCAGTGGCAGTACCCGAGACACTACACGTGTAGTGTCTCCCACCCACCCTCCTCCTCTAACCAAAAAAAAGGACTCTAGTGTGTTGATAAGGTAAGCTTTTTATTTAAAAAGTTCAGTCCGTCGGATTGCTAAGCGAACAAGTTTTGACTTTTTTTTTCGTTTGGTTTTTCAGTAGATTTATTGGGAATCTAGAATAGTGGGAATGGAGGTAAAGGCAGTTGTATGTTCCTCCTGCAGAATGTGGGAGGTAGGGGTCGCCAAGAGTGTCCCTGCTGACTGCATCTGCGGGAAGTGCACCCAACTCCAGCTCCTCGCAGACCGCGTTAGGGAACTGGAGCTGGAGCTGGATGAACTTCGGATCATTCGGGAGGCGGAGGGGATTATTGACAGGAGTTATAGGGAGGCAGTCACACCTCAGGTAAAAGAAGTAGGTAGATGGGTTACCGTCAGGGGAAGGAAAGGGAACCAGCAGGCAGAGCAGGGATCCCCTGTGGCCGTTTCCCTCAACAACAGGTATACCGTTTTGGATACTGTTGGGGGGGACGACTTACCAGGGGTAAGCAATGGGGTGCAGGTCTCTGGCACAGAGTCTGTCCCTGTTGTTCAGAAGGGAAAAGGGAAGAGGAGCAGAGCATTAGTCATTGGGGACTCCATAGTTAGGGGAACAGATAGGAGGTTCTGTGGGAACGAGAGAGACTCACGGTTGGTGTGTTGCCTCCCAGGTGCCAGGGTACGTGATGTCTCCGATCGTGTTTTTGGGATCCTTAATGGGGAGGGGGAGCACCCCCAAGTCGTGGTCCACATAGGCACCAACGACATAGGTAGGAAGAGAGATGGGGATTTAAGGCAGAAATTCAGGGAGCTAGGGTGGAAGCTTAGAGCGAGAACAACCAGAGTTGTTATCTCTGGGTTGTTGCCCGTGCCACGTGCTAGCGAAGAGAGGAATAGGGAGAGAGAGGAGTTGAACACGTGGCTGCAGGGATGGTGTAGGAGGGAGGGTTTTGGTTTCCTGGATAATTGGGGCTCTTTCTGGGGTAGGTGGGACCTCTACAAACAGGATGGTCTTCACCTGAACCAGAGGGGTACCAATATCCTGGGGGGGAGATTTGTTAGTGCTCTTCGGGGGGGTTTAAACTAAATCAGCAGGGGAATGGGAACCTAAATTGTAGTTCCAGTGTACAGGCTGTTGAGAGTAGTGAGGTAGGGGATAAGGTTACAGGGACGCAAGAGGGCACTGGCAAGCAAGAACTTGGTTTAAAGTGTGTCTACTTCAACGCCAGGAGCATCCGGAATAAGGTGGGTGAGCTTGCAGCATGGGTTGGTACCTGGGATCCTGATGTTGTGGCCATTTCGGAGACATGGGTAGAGCAGGGGCAGGAATGGATGTTGCAGGTTCCGGGATTTAGATGTTTCAGAAAGAACAGAGAAGAGGGTAAAAGAGGGGGGGGGGGGTGTGGCATTGTTAATCAAGGAAAGTATTACAGCGGCATAAAGGACGTTTGAGGACTCGTCTACTGAGGTAGTATGGGCCGAGGTTAGAAACAGGAGAGGAGAGGTCACCCTGTTGGGAGTTTTCTACAGACCTCCGAATAGTTCCAGAGATGTAGAGGAAAGGATAGCGAAGATGATTCTCGACAGGAGCGAGAGTAACAGGGTAGTGGTGATGGGGGACTTTAACTTTCCAAATATTGACTGGAAATACTATAGTTCGAGTACTTTAGATGGGTCTGTTTTTGTCCAGTGTGTGCAGGAGGGTTTTCTGACACAGTATGTGGACAGGCCAACCAGGGGCGATGCCACATTGGATTTGGTACTGGGTAATGAACCCGGCCAGGTGTTCGATTTAGATGTAGGTGAGCACTTTGGCGATAGTGATCACAATTCGGTTAGGTTTACCTTAGCGATGGGCAGGGACAGGTATATACCGCAGGGCAAGAATTATAGCTCGGGGAAAGGAAATTATGACGCGATTAGGCAAGATTTAGGATGTGTAGGATGGGGAAGGAAACTGCAGGGGATGGGCACAATCGAAATGTGGAGCTTATTCAAGGAGCAGCTAATGCGTGTCCTTGATAAGTATGTACCTGTCAGGCAGGGAGGAAGTTGTCGAGCGAGGGAGCCGTGGTTTACTCAAGAAGTTGAAGCGCTTGTCAAGAGGAAGAGGGCGGCTTATGTTAGGATGAGACGTGAAGGCTCAGTTAGGGCGCTTGAGAGTTTCAAGCTAGCCAGGAAGGATCTAAAGGGAGTGCTAAGAAGAGCAAGGAGAGGACACGAGAAGTCATTGGCGGATAGGATCAAAGAAAACCCTAAGGCTTTCTATAGGTATATCAGGAATAAACGAATGATAAGAGTTAGAACAGGGCCAATCAAGGATAGTAGTGGAAAGTTGTGTGCGGAATCAGAGGAGATAGGGGAAGCGTTAAATGAATATTTTTCGTCAGTATTTACAGTAGAGAAAGAAAATGTTGTCGAGGAGAATACTGAGATACAGACTACTAGGCTAGATGGGATTGAGGTTCACAAGGAGGAGGTGTTAGCAATTTTGGAAAGAGTGAAAATAGATAAGTCCCCTGGGCCAGATGGGATTTATCCTAGGATTCTCTGGGAAGCCAGGGAGGAGATTGCAGAGCCGTTGTTGTTGATCTTTAAGTCGTCATTGTCGACAGGAGTAGTGCCGGAGGACTGGAGGATAGCAAATGTTGTCCCCTTGTTCAAGAAGGGGAGTAGAGACAGCCCTGGTAATTATAGACCTGTGAGCCTTACTTCGGTTGTGGGTAAAATGTTGGAAAAGGTTATAAGAGACAGGATTTATAATCATTTGCGATAGTCAGCACGGTTTTGTGAAAGGTAGGTCGTGCCTCACAAACCTTATTGAGTTTTTCGAGAAGGTGACCAAACAGGTGGATGAGGGTAAAGCCGTGGATGTGGTGTATATGGATTTCAGTAAGGCGTTTGATAAGGTTCCCCACGGTAGGCTATTGCAGAAAATACGGAAGTATGGGGTTGAAGGTGATTTAGAGCTTTGGATCAGAAATTGGCTAGCTGAAAGAAGACAGAGGGTGGTGGTTGATGGCAAATGTTCATCCTGGAGTTTAGTTACTAGTGGTGTACCGCAAGGTTCTGTTTTGGGGCCACTGCTGTTTGTCATTTTTATAAACGACCTGGATGAGGGTGTAGAAGGGTGGGTTAGTAAATTTGCGGATGACACGAAGGTCGGTGGAGTTGTGGATAGTGTCGAAGGGTGTGTAGGGTACAGAGGGACATAGATAGGCTGCAGAGCTGGGCTGAGAGATGGCAAATGGAGTTTAATGCGGAGAAGTGTGAGGTGATTCACTTTGGAAGGAGTAACAGCAATGCAGAGTACTGGGCTAATGGGAAGATTCTTGGTAGTGTAGATGAGCAGAGAGATCTTGGTATCCAGGTACATAAATCCCTGAAAGTTGCTACCCAGGTTAATAGGGCTGTTAAGAAGGCATATGGTGTGTTAGCCTTTATTAGTAGGGGGATCGAGTTTCAGAGCCACGGGGTCATGATGCAGCTGTACAAAACTCTGGTGAGGCCGCACCTGGAGTATTGCGTGCAGTTCTGGTCACCGCATTATAGGAAGGATGTCGAAGCTTTGGAAAGGGTGCAGAGGAGATTTACTAGGATGTTGCCTCGTATGGAAGGAAGGTCTTACGAGGAAAGGCTGAGGGACTTGGGGTTGTTTTCGTTAGAGAGAAGGAGGAGGAGAGGTGACTTAATAGAGACATACAAGATAATCAGAGGGTTAGATAGGATGGATAGTGAGAGTCTTTTTCCTCGGATGAGGATGGCAAACACGAGGGGACATAGCTTTAAGTTGAGGGGTGAAAGATATAGGACAGATGTCAGAGGTAGTTTCTTTACGCAGAGAGTAGTAGGGGCGTGGAACGCCCTGCCTGCAACAGTAGTAGACTCGCCATCATTAAGGGCATTTAAGTGGTCATTGGATAGACATATGGATGAAAATGGAATAGTGTAGGTCAGATGATCGGCGCAACATCGAGGGCCGAAGGGCCTGTACTGCGCTGTAATATTCTAATTCTAATTCTAATTCTAATTCTAACTAATAGTACAAGGACTAGGGACATAGATTGAACGTTTGGGCAAGAAATTCAGGGAGAATATGAGGAAAAACTTTTTTGTTTTACACAGCGAGTGGTAATGATCTGGAACTCACTACCCACAATGGTGGTGGAAGTGGAGACGAACAATGATTTCCAGAAGAAACCGGATGGACAGTTGAAGGAAAGAAACTTGCTGAAACACGGGGATTGAATGGGGGAATGGGACTGACTGGATTACTCTGCAGAGAGACAACATGGTCTCAATCTGTACCATAAATGACTCCGTGACTCCAGCACCAGTCAGAGTGAGAGCAGTGTGTACAATCTACAGTATGTCCAGCAACAACTCATCAAGCCTCCTTAGACAGCACCTTCCAAATCCCCGACCTCTACCACCTGGAAGGACAAGTGCAGCAAATGCATGGGAACACCACCAGCTGCACGTTCCCCTTCAAGTCACACACCATCCTGACTTGGAACTATATCGCCGTTTCTTCACTGTCGCTGGGTCAAATTCCTGGAACTCCCTTCCTAACAGCACTGTGGGTATACGTACCCCACATGGACTGCAGCGGTTCAGAAGGCAGCTCACCACCACATTCTCAAGGGTAACTAGGGATGGGCAACAAATACTGGCCTAGGCAGCGACGCCCACATCACATGAATGAATAACAAATGCTGCAACCACTGGGGTAGCAATGTATAGAAGCACTAGGCAAGACTGGCTGGAAGGCATCCAGGAAATAACCTCCCTGCCTCCTCCTCCTCTTCCTCCTGAGGTAACCTCCGGATTCCTGGTCCCAATGCCCGTGTCCTCATGATGGTGATGATATGAAGGGTGCAGCAGAACACCATGAACTTGGACACCTGCTACACTGTGTACTGGAGGGCTCTGTCCAAGCGTTTCAAACATCGGAAACATTGCTTCATCACACCGTGGATCTGTTCCACCATGTTCTTGCTGGCTGGAAGTGGAAGGTGGGGTTTGGGGTGTGGAATCTTGAGCCATGTATGGGGGTGGGGGGTACTAATTGTCTCTGAGGAGCCACATTCTGATTCTCCCTGAAGACGTTGGGAAAGGCTGACTACTTCAGAATAGAGGTATGGTGGCTGCTGCCAGGATAGTGGACATACACCAACATGATGTACAGGGCATGCTCACACACCAACTGTACATTAATGGAGTGAGAGTTCTTCTAAAGAGTTTAGAGAGTTCCCCTCTAAACTTTGCCCCTTGCACCTTAAACCTATGTCCCCTAGTAACTGACTCTTCCACCCCGTGGAAAAACTTCTGACTATCCACTCTGTCCATGCCGCTCATAACTTTGTAAACTTCTGTCATGTCGCCCCTCCACCTCCGTCGTTCCAGTGAAAACAAACCGAGTTTATCCAACCTCTCCTCATAGCTCATGCCCTCCACACCAGGCAACATCCTGGTAAACCTCCTCTGTACCCTCTCCAAGGCCTCCTCGTCCTTCTGATAGTGTGGCGACCAGAATTACAGACAATATTCTAAGTGTGGCCTAACTAAGGTTCTGTACAGCCACAACATGACTTGCCAATTTTTATACTCTATGCCCCGACCGATGAAGGCAAGCATGCCGTATGCCTGTTTGACTATCCTTTCCACCTGAGTTGCCACTTTCAGTGAAATGTGGACCTGTACGCCTAGATCTCTCTGCCTGTCAAAACCCCTAAGGGTTCTGCCATTTGCTGTGTACCTCCCACCTGCATTAGACCTTCCAAAATGCATTACCTCACATTTGTCTGGATTGAACACTATGTACCATATCTCCACCCAAGTCTCCAACCGATCTATATCCTGCTGTATCCTCTGACAATCCTCATCATTATCCGCAACTCCACCAACCTTTGTGTCGTCCGCAAACTTACTAATCAGACCAGCTAAATTTTCCTCCAAATCATTTATATATACTACAAACAGCAAAGGTCCCAGCACTGATCCCTGCGGAACACCACTAGTCACATCCCTCCATTCAGAAAAACACCCATCCACTGTTACCCTCTGTTAGTAAGACACGACCTCCCCTTCACAAAACCATGCTTTTTTGTACCACAATAAATTGGACCCGGTCTACATGGGATATATGAGGTTTGTTGAGGGAAGGAGTGGTAGAAATAGCAGAGGCAATGGCCAGAAGCTTCCATTCCGCCTTGGATATGAAAGTGTTATCAAACGACTGGAAGGTTGTAAATGTTACATCCTGTTTACAAAAGGAGGCATTAGATCAACCCAGTAAACTCTGACCAGTCCCTCGAAAGTCGATGGTTGGAAATTTACAGAGGCCGTAACCGAGTACAAAAATATATCTTTCTTGGATAACATGGGATAATAAATGACAACCAGCACAATAAGTTAATGCAAAATCGCGTCTGATAATCTTGATCAAGTTCATTGATAACCTAAGTGTGAGTGTTGATGAGGATAGCGTGTTTCGTGTTATGAATATGGACTTTCAAAAGGCCTGTGATCAAATGACATTTCATACACTTGTTATGAAAAGTGGAACACACGGATTAATGTGACAGTGATAGCGTGGATATGACACTGACTCAGGGACAGAAAGCAGAGAGAAGTGGTGAACAGACACTGTTCAGACTGGGGGAGGGGGAGTATACAGTGCTGTTTCTCAGAGGTCGGTATTGGAAACAGTGCTGCTCCTGACATATCGATCGATGTATAAATGACAGAGACGTTTATGTAAAAAAAAAACAATTCCAACTCTTGCAGATGACATGAAACTCATAACTAACGGTGGGAAAAATACAGACCACAGAATTATCCAACCACACAGAATTTTTTTTTTATTATTATGGACTCTATCCAACACAAATTTATTTCTCACTCTGTAATTTATTTGTGTGAGATTTTAGTGCGAATGGGTGCGTGAATGTGTAGCGTATATTTTTCTGATTTTATTTAGATCCAGTTTAGATTGTTAAGTATAATAAACTCACCTCTTGTTTAAACACGAGAAAACCTGTCTCATTGGTTCTTTCACGATCGCAATAAAGGTAAAAGGTAAAATATGCACTGAGGTGCTCAGCACATCCATTGTTAAAAAGGAAAAACCCCGTTGTGATCAAATAAAAGATAGGACAAGAAGGGAGCCTGGGACCCCTCCTCACCTGGCTGTATCAGAAATGTGGAGGTTCCAGGGATTGTAACGCAATGACAAACGAGAAATTAATAGTGGTAAAAATAATTGATCCTGAGAATAAAAATTTAAAATTTCAATGCAGATTTTATTGTGGTTTTCACTGCTACAGCACCAAAATGTCCTCATTCGAAGACAGTACCTTCTGATGCCAGAGTATACGAATATATGAACATACGAATTAGGAGCAGGAGTAGGACACTCAGATATTCAATAAGATCATGACTAATCTGATTGTAACCTCGACTCTACATTCCCACCTACCCCTTATAACCTTTCAACCCCTTGCTTATCAAGAATCTATCTACCTCTGCCTGACAAATATTTAAAGACTCTGCTTTCACTGCCTTTTGAGGAAGAGATTTCCAAAGACTCACGACCCTCAGAGAAAAAATATTCTCCTCAACTCTATTTTAAATGGGTGACCCATTATTTTTAAATAGTGACCCTTAATTCTAGATACTCCCAGAACGGGAAACATCTTTTCCACATCCACCCTGTCAAGACCCCTCAGGATCATATATGTTTCAATCAATTCGCCTCTGACTCTTGTAAATTTCGGTGGATATAAGTCTCAAATTGCTGTAACAGAAATGTGGAGGTTCTAGAGATCGTAACCCAATGACAAACGAGCAATTGGAAGTGTCAGAGTCACCGAGTTAAACAGCAAAGAAACAGTCCCTTTGGCCCACTGTATTTGTGTCGGCTATCAAGCCTATCCATTCTAATCCCATTTTCCATCACTTGGCCCATAACCTTGTATGCTTTGGCGTTTCAAGTGCTCATCTAAATACTTCTTCAATGTTGTGAGTGTTCCTCCATCTACCACCCCTTCTGACAGTGTATTCCAGATTCCAACCACCCTCTGGGTGATTTCCTTTTCCTCAAATCCCCTCTAAACCTCGTGCCCCTTACTTTAAGTCAACTCTCTGGGTTACTGACACCGCCGCTATGGGAAAAACGTTTCTTCCTATCTACACTATCAACGTCCCTCATAATTTTGTATACCTCAATCATGTCCCACCCCCTCCCTCAGCCTTCTCTGCTCTAAGGAAAACAACCCGAGCTTATCCAGTCTCTCTTGATAGCTGAAATACTCCAGTCCATGCAACATCCTGGTGAATCTCCTCTGTACCCTCTCCAGTGCAATCACATCCTTCTTATAGTGTGGTGCCCAGAACTATACACAGTACTCCAGCTGTGGCCTTACTAGCGTTTTATACAGCTCCATCATAACCTCCCCACTCTTATATTCGATGCCTCAGCTAACAAAGGCAAGCATCTTATATGCCTTCCAAACCACCTGTGCTGCTGCCTTCGGCAATCGATGGACAAGTCCACCAATATCCCTCTGACATTCTGTACTTCCCAGCGTGCGACCATCCATTGTATATTCCCTTGCCTTGGTAGTCCGCCTAAAATGCATCACGACACATTTCTCAGGATTAAATTCCATTTGCCGCTGCTCTGCCCATCTTACCAGCCCGTCTATATCGTCCTGTAATCTAAGGCTTTCCTCCGCATTATTTATGACATCACCAATTTTTGCGCCATCTGTGAACTTACTGATCATACCTTCTACATTCACGTCTAAATTAGAGATGTACACTACAAACAGCAATGGTCCCAATACCGATCCCTGTGGTACACCACTGGTCACAGGCTTCCAATCACAAAAACAACCCTCGACCATCACCCTCTGCCTCATGCTAATAAGCCAATTTTGGATCCAATTTGCCAAATTGAGCTGGATCCCATGGGCCCCTTCCTTAGAAACATAGAAAATAGGAGCAGGAACAGGCAATTCGGCCCTTCAAGCCTGTTCCGCCATCCATTAAGATCATGGCTGATCATCCAACTCAGTAACCTGTTCCCGCTTCCCCGCTCCCCCCACCCCCCTCCATCTCCCTTGATCCTTTTCAACCCAAAAGTATATCTGACTCATTTTGAAAACAGACAATGTCTTGGCCTCAACCGCTTTCTGTGGTAGCGAATTCCACTGGCTCACCACTCTCAGGGTGATGAAAGTACTCCTCATCTCAGTCCTGAAAGGTTAAACCCTTATCCTTAGTCTATGACCCCTGGTTCTGGACTCCCCCACCATCGGGAGCATCCGTCCTGCATCTACACTTTTAGAATTTTATAGGTGTATATGAGATTCCCCCTCACTCTTCTGAACTCTTGTTAAATCCTAACCGACTCATGGATGACAGGTGAAATTGTGAGACCAGCTAAGAGGAAAAAGGAAGCATACATAAGGTCTAGGAGGTTGAAGAAAGACGAAGCTTTGAAAGAATATCGGGAATGTAGGACTGATCTGAAACGCAGAATTAAGAGGGCTAAAATGGGTCATGAAATATCTTTAGCAAACGGGGTGAAGGAAAATCCCAAAGCCTTTAATTCATATATAAGGAGCAAGAGGGTAACTAGAGAAAGGATTGGGCCACTCAAGGACAAAGGAGGAAAGTTATGCGTGGAGTCAGAGAAAATGGGTGAGATTCTAAACGAGTACTTTGCATCGGTATTCACCGAAGAGAGGGACATGACGGATGTTGAGGTTAGAGACAGATGTTTGATTACTCTCGGTCAAGTCGGCATAACGAGGGATGAAGTGTTGGGTATTCTAAAAGGCATTAAGGTGGACAAGTCCCCAGGTCCGGATGGGATCTATCCCAGGTTACTGAGGGAAGCAAGAAAGGAAATAGCTGGGGCCTTAACAGATATCTTTGCAGCATCCTTAAACACGGGTGAGGTCCCGGAGGACTGGAGAATTGCTAATGTTGTCCCCTTGTTTAAGAAGGGTAGCAGGGATAATCCAGGTAATTATAGTCCGCTGAGCCTGACGTCAGTGGTAGGGAAGCTGCTGGAGTAGATACTGAGGGACAGGAGCTATTCCCATTTGGAAGAAAATGGGCTTATCAGTGATAGGCAACATGGTTTTGTGCAGGGAAGGTCATGCCTTACCAACTTAATAGAATTCTTTGAGGAAGTGACAAAGTTGATTGATGAGGGAAGGGCTGTAGATGTCGTATACATGGACTTCAGTAAGGCATTTGATAAGCTTCCCATGGTAGCTGATGGAGAAAATGAAGTCGCATGGGGTCCAGGGTATACTAGCTAGATGGATAAAGAACTGGCTGGGCAACAGGAGACAGAGAGTAGCAGTAGAAGGGAGTTTCTCAAAATGGAGACGTGTGACCAGTGGTGTTCCACAGGGATCCGTGCTGGGACCACTGTTGTTTGTGATATACATAAATGATTTGGAGGAAAGTATTGGTGGTCTGATTAGCAAGTTTGCAGACGACACTAAGATTGGTGGAGTAGCAGATAGTGAAGGGGACTGTCAGAGAATACAGCAGAATATAGATAGTTTGGAGAGTTGGTCAGAGAAATGGCAGATGGAGTTCAATCAGGGCAAATGCGAGGTGATGCATTTTGGAAGATCCAATTCAAGAGTGAACTATACAGTAAATGGAAACGTCCTGGGGAAAATTGATGTACAGAGAGATTTGGATGTTCAGGTCCATTGTTCCCTGAGGGTGGCAACGCAGGTCAATCGAGTGGTCAAGAAGGCACACGGCATGCTTTCCATCATTGGACGGGGTATTCAGTGCAAGGGTTGGCAGGTCATGTTACAGTTGTATCAGACTTTGGTTCGGCCACATTTGGAATACTGTTGCAGTTCTGGTCGCCACATTACCAAAAGGATGTGGATGCTTTGGAGAGGGTGCAGAGGAGGTACACCAGGATGTTGCCTGGTATGGAGGGCGCTAGCTATGAAGAGAGGTTGAGTTGATTAGGATTATTTTCATTAGAAAGACGGAGGTTGAGGGGGGACCTGAGTGAGGTGTACAAAATCATGAGAGGTATAGACAGGGTGGATAGCAAGACGTTTTTTCCCAGAGTGGGGGATTCAATTACTAGGGGTCACGAGTTCAAAGTGAGAGGGGAGAAGTTTAGGGGGGATATGCGTGGAAAGTTCTTTACGCAGAGGGTGGTGGGTGCCTGGAACGCGTTGGCAGCGGAAGTGGTAGATGCGGGCACGATAGCGTCTTTTAAGAAGTATCTAGACAGACATGAATGGGCAGGAAGCAAAGAGATACAGAACCTTAGAAAATAGGCGACAGGTTTAGATAGAGGATCTGGATCTGCGTAGGCTTGGAGGGCCGAAGGGCCTGTTCCTGTGCTGTAATTTTCTTTTTTCTTTGTTCTTTGTTCACCGAGGCCCTGTACAATTGCCGCAAGACATCCCTGCTTCTGTACTCGAATCCTCTCGCGATGAAGGCCAACATACCATTTGCCTTTTTTTACAGCCTGTTGCACCTAAATGCTTACCTTCAGCGACTGATGTACGGGAATACCCAGCTCTCGTTCCATATTCCCCTCTCTCAGTTTATAGCCGTTCCATATTCCCCTCTCTCAGTTTATAGCCGTTCAGATAATAATCTGCCTTCCTGTTTTTGTTACCGAAGTGGATAACCTCACATTTATCCATATTATGCTGCATCTGACATGCATTTGCCCACTCATTCAACTTTTCCAAATCACCCTGAAGCCACTCAGCATCCTCCTCACAACTCATCCTCCCACTCAGTTGTGTGTCACCTGCATATTTGTACATATTACATTTAGTTCCCTCATCTAAATCATCAATATATATTGTGAATAGCTGGGTTCCCAGCACCAATCCCTGTGGTACCCAACTAGTCACTGCCTGTCATTCAGAAAGAGACCCGTTTATTACTACTCTTTGTTTCCTGTCTGACAACCAATTTTCTATCCATCGCAATACACTACCTCCAATCCCATGTGCTTTAATTTTAGACGCTGCACTCTTATGTCGAAAGCCTTCTGAACGTCCATATAAACCATATCCACTGGCTCCCTCTCATCAACTCTACTAGTTACATCCTGGAAGAATTCTAGTAAATATGTCAAGCATGATTTCCCTTTCGTAAATCCGTGCTGCCTCTGTCCGATTCTCGCACTGTTCTGAAAGTGCTGTACTATAAAACCTTTGAGAATGTGCTATCGAATTTTCCCCACTACCAACGTCAGGCTGCCTGGTATATAATTCCATGTTTTCTCTCTACCTCCCTTTTTAAAATAGTGTGGTTACATTATCTATCCTCCAATCTGTAGGAACTGCTTCAGAGTCTATAGAATCTTGAAAGATGATCACCAATGCATCCACTATTTCTAGGGCCACTTCCTTAAGTACACCGGGACTTCTTAAGTACTTCTTAACCCTAGTCCCATGCGGGACCTTATCAAAAATCCTCATCTACACATCTGGTCACCTGCTTGAAAGATTCAGTCAAATTTTGAGATATGATCTCCCACTGACAAAACCTGACTATCCCTGATTAATCCCTGCCTCTTCATGTGGAGATTAATCCTGTCTGTCAGATTTTTTCTCCAGTAGATTCCCTACCAATGATGTTAGACTCACTGGCCTGTAATTACATGATTTATCCCTGCTTCTTGAATAATGGTAACACATTCACTATTCGCCAGTCCTCTGGCACCTCTCCTGTGGCCAGAGAAGTGGTAAAAACAATTGACTCTGAGAAAAAGAAATCATTTCATTGCAGATTTTATTGGGGTTTTCACTGCTAGAACACTAAAATTTCCACATTCGAAGCCAGTACCTTCTGAAGCCAGAGCATACGAACATATGAACATAGGAATTAAGAGCAGGAGTAGGCCACTCGGCCCCTCGAGCCTTCTCTGCCATTCAATAAGATCATGGCTAATCTGACTGCAAACTCGACTCCACAATCCCACTTACCCCGATATCCTTTCACCCTCTTTCTTATCAAGAATCTATCTACCTCTGCCTTCAAAAATATTTAAAGACCCTGCTTCCACTTCCTTTTGAGGAAGAGAGTTCCAAAGACCCACGACCCTCTGTGAGAAAGCAATTCTCCTCTTTCCTATTTTAAAAGGGCGACCCCTTATTGTTCAATAGTAACCCCGAATTCTAGATTCTCTCACAAGAGGAAACATCCTTTCCACATCCACCCTGTCAAGATCCCTCAGGATCATAAATGTTTCAATCAAGTCGCCTCATACTCTTCTATACTGCAGCGGATACAAGCCTAGCCTGCCCATTCTTTCTTCATAAGACAATCCACCCATTTCAGGTATTAGTCTCGTAAACCTTTCCTGAACTGATTCCAATGCATTTGCATCCTTCCTTACATAAGGTGACCAATATTGTACACAGTCCTCCAGTTGTGATCTCACCAATGCCCTGTATAGCTGAAGCATAATCTCCTTACTTTTGTATTCAGTTCCCCTCACAATCAACAACATTGCATCAGCTTTCCGAAGGAATTGCTGTACCTGCATACTAGCCTTGTGCGATTCGTGCACTAGGACACCCAGATCCCTCTGCATCTCAGAGCTCTGCAATCTCTCTCCATTTAGATAATATGCTTCTTTTCACTCTTTCTGTCAAAATGAACAATTTCCCACTTTCCCACATTGTACTCCATTTGCCCACCCACTTAACCTATCTATATTCCTTTGTAGCCTCCTTATGTCCTCTTCACAACTTACTGCCCTATCTATCTTTGTGTCATCAGCAAATTTAGAAACCATACCTTCGGTCCCTTCATCCAAATCATTTATATAAATTGTAAAAAGTTGAGGCCCCAGCACAGATCCCTGTGGCAAACCACTCGTTACATCTTGCCAACCAGAAAATGACCCATTTTTGCCTACTTTGTTTCCTGTTTGCGAGCAGGACTCGGAGGGCGAAGTTCCAGAGCGGTGAATATATAAAAAAACCTATCTCGGGGATTCGTGGAGCAGACTCGGAGGGCGAAGTTCCAGAGCGTTGAGTATGTAAAAAAACCTATCTCGGGGATTCGTGGAGCAGACTCGGAGGGCGAAGTTCCAGAGCGTTGAGTATGTAAAAAAACCTATCTCGGGGATTCGTGGAGCAGACTCGGAGGGCGAAGTTCCAGAGCGGTGAGTATATAAAAAAACCTATCTCGGGGATTCGCGGAGCAGACTCGGAGGGCGGAGTTCCAGAGCATTGAGTATGTAAAAAAACCTATCTCGGGGATTCGTGGAGCAGACTCGGAGGGCGGAGTTCCAGAGCATTGAGTATGTAAAAAAACTTATCTCGGGGATTCGCGGAGCAGAATCGGAGGGCGGAGTTCCAGAGCATTGAGTATGTAAAAAAACCTATCTCGGGGATTCGCGGAGCAGACTCGGAGGGCGAAGTTCCAGAGCGTTGAGTATGTAAAAAAACCTATCTCGGGGATTCTCGGAGCAGACTCGGAGGGCGGAGTTCCAGAGCGGTGAGTATATAAAAAAACCTATCTCGGGGATTCGTGGAGCAGACTCGGAGGGCGGAGATCCAGAGCGGTGAGTATATAAAAAAACCTATCTCGTGGATTCGTGGAGCAGACTCGGAGGGCGAAGTTCCAGAGCGTTGAGTATGTAAAAAAACCTATCTCGGGGATTCTCGGAGCAGACTCGGAGGGCGAAGTTCCAGAGCGTTGAGTATGTAAAAAAACCTATCTCGGGGATTCGTGGAGCAGACTCGGAGGGCGGAGTTCCAGAGCGGTGAGTATATAAAAAAACCTATCTCGGGGATTCTCGGAGCAGACTCGGAGGGCGGAGTTCCGGAGCGCTGGATTCACAGAGTCCGTTCGCTCGGGTGGGAAAAAAAAACTGAAAAAGTGAAGTCACAGGAAAGCTGTGACCTGATTGGCTGGTAGGGAATCTGCACCGAATTTGAAAATAAAACTAATAAAATTTGATTAAAACACTGATTAACTAATTAATAAGTAGAGTAACTAAACCAGAGGGAAGAGATTACTGTATTTAGACAGCATTTAATATTTAATGTTAGAAATTTAGGACCAGGGACCACACAGTGAAGTATATCATAATTTAGTAAGGATTTAATAAGTATTTATTTATTTTATATCAATTAACTAATTAGTGATAGAAATGTCAGTTAGAGTGGTGAAGTGCTTCACCTGTGAGATGTGGGAAGTCCGTGACGCTTCCAGCGTTCCGGGCGACGACATCTGCAGGAAGTGTACCCAGTCGCAGCTCCTCACATACCACATGGATCAGTTGGAGCGGCAACTGGATGCACTTAGGAGCATGCAGGTGGCTGAAAGCGTCATAGACAGAAGTTTTAGTGAAGTGGTTACACCCAAGGTGCAGGCAGATAGATGGGTGACCGTTAGCAGGGGCAGGCAGTCAGTGAAGGATTCCCCTGTGGCTATCCCCCTCTCTAACAGGTATACCGTTTTGGATACTGTTGGGGGGGATGGCCTATCAGGGGGAAACAGCAGCGGCCAGAGCCGTGGCACCACGGCTGGCACTGTTGTTCAGCAGGGCGGGACAAAGCGCAGAAGAGCAATAGTTATAGGGGACTCTATAGTCAGGGGCACAGATAGGCGCTTCTGTGGACGTGAAAGAGACTCCAGGATGGTATGTTACCTCCCTGGTGCCAGGGTCAAGGATGTATCTGAACAGATAGGGGGCATTCTGAAGGGGGAGGGTGAACAGCCAGAGGTGGTGGTACACATCGGTACCAACGACATAGGCAGGAAGAGTGATGAGGTCCTGCAGTGGGATTTTAGGGAGTTAGGTAGTAAGTTAAAAAACAGGACCTCCAGGGTTGTAATCTCTAGATTACTCCCTGTGCCACGTGCCAGTGAGGCTAGAAATAGGAAGATAGTGCAGCTAAACACGTGGCTGAGCAGCTGGTGTAGAAGGGAGTGTTTCAGATATCTGCATTATTGGGCTCTCTTCAGTGACAGATGGGACCTGTACAAGAAGGACGGGTTGCATCTAAACTGGAGGGGCACACATATCCTGGCTGCAAGGTTTGCTAGCGTCACTCGGGAGGGTCTAAATTATTGTGGCAGGCGGGTGGGAACCAGAGCAGTAGGACAGCTAGTGAAGTAAATGAGGAGGACATAGTAAATAAGGCCAGTAGGACTTAGAGGAAGAGCAGGCAGGGAGATGTGACTGTGCACAG